>NW_026265036.1:15884-18429 GCF_000817695.3 Arachis duranensis | reverse complement strand
GCTATTGGTGTCCAGCCTTTATTCTTTGTTTTTCTTGCCACATTGGCTTTTTCTACTTCCTTTTCTTTCTATTTTATTTTTATTCTCAAGGGCTTTTTCTTCACTGATAAGGACCTTTATAATAGCAAGCTAGCTCACTCTTCAATGAAAATGACATTATGCAGCAATTATTTACTTCAATGAAAATGATACTATGCAGCAATGATTTCATGAGTTTTGCATTTAATCAGACACATATACCACCATTAACTTCCATTCTAACTTATGCAACATTGGATATTTACTTTCCAATTCAGACAATTCCCTTTTATTCAAGCATATGGGAAACAAAAAAAATTTAGCTCGATTATGGATGACAAGCAATATACAGATTTAGCATACTTAATCAAACAACTTCACTTGCAACTAAATAAACACTTTAGCAAGACATACAAGAATTCCTGAATTAAAACATTTCAAAATAACAAGGATTAAGTGTAGATACAACCTTTTGGGTTGCAGCTTTTTATTCTTCCTCTTGTTGTACTCCTTTTGAGTTAAGATGCACAATATCTTCAATATTTGACTACTTTCCTGCATAATTCTCAAAAGTTGCTTGCTTCTCAAGCCCTTAGATGAATGGTTAATATGCATAAAGTGAGTGTGTCTTTTGGATTTATTTTGGTGTGGGAACACCAAACTTAATTGTTTTACTTTGGTGTGGGAACACCAAACTTAGTACCTTGCCAATGGTTCTCGTACATCAACTTAGCCTTGTATGATAATCTTTTTCTTTTTCGAAAGTAATGGAATTAAAAACTATAAAACAGCAAAATAATTAATTAGTTCGTCTAAATACATGAAGCTAGCATTATGGCAGAAAGTGAGAATGTGTTTTATGATGGGATTTTGGTGAAACACCAAGCTTAGAATCCTTCATTCTCCCTTAAATTGTTTTGGTGTGTAACACCAAACTTAGCTCCTTGCAATGCATACCAATTATTCAACATTTTTATTGAAAAAACTATGAAAAGAAAACTACCTCAGGTTGGGTTGCCTCCCAACAAGCGCTTCTTTATTGTCATTAGCTTGACATCTTCCATTATTTGATCATGGGGGTTGAAAATCATAGTGCCTCAGCTTTTCTCCTCTTACTGTGAACTTCCTTCCGGTCTCCTCTTTAATGATCTATAGGTGTTCAGGTGAAAGGACCCGGTTCACAGTGTAGTATTCAGATAATTGTTGAGACACCTTTATTGGTTGTGTGTTTAACACTACTTTATCCCCTGGTGAAAAGCCTTCAGTAGGGATCTTCTTGTTTCTCCAACCTTTTGGCCTCTTCTTCTTTTCTTCTTTCTCAGGAGATAATTCATGCCTTGGTGGTTCTTTATCTGGAGTGTTGAGGCTCCCATCTGGGGGTTTTGGATCTAGTTCCTCCTTGATTTCTTTGGTCTGTTGCACCATCTCTACTTCTTTGAAGCATGGATTTGGAAGTCTTGGAGTTAACTCATTGAATGCCTCTTTCAAGCTATGATCCCTGCCTTTATCCTCTGTACAATCTTCTTCTTGAGTGGGTTCATGCAGGGTTTTAAAAACATGGAATGCTAGGTGCTCATCATGCACTCTCAACAACAATTCCCCTTTTTCAACATCTATCAATGCTCTGCCCAAAGCTAGGAAAGGCCTCCCCATGATGATAGGAGTGTTAGGGTCCTCTTCTATCTCTGAGATAACAAAGTCAACAGGGAGAAAGAATTTTACCACTTTTACCAACACATTCTCCACAACTCTGATGCATGGAAACTTGTCTCTCAACAAACTTCCCTTTGGCAAGTATACCGAATTATCGTCAAGTAAAAACTCACTATAGAGTGAGGTCGAATCCCACAAGGATTGATTGGTCAAGTAACTTTAGTTAGAAGAATGTTCTAGTTGAGCTAAACAGAATTTAGATTGAAATGCAGAGATTTAAATGACTGGAAAGTAAATAACAGAAATTAAAGTGCAGAATCTTAAATGGGGATTTGGGGTAATGAGCATGAAATTAAATGGCAGAAAGTAAAGAGAAATGGGCAAGATCAGAAATGGGGTAATCATTTTAAGTTTGGTGATCATTGCATGTTTTTAGTCTTCTAATTTTCAAAAATTACATGCATTATGTTCTTCATTGATCTTCAAGATGTTCTTGATGATTTCCTTGCTCTGATTTTTAAATTCTCTTGTCTTGAGTGTTTTGTTGTTTCTCATATGCATTCTCAAGTTCTTAGTGTCAATAGTATACAAACTTCTAAGTTTGGTGTCTTGCATGCATTGTTTATTTGATTTTAGTTGCATTTTGATTATTCCTCATCATTAAAAATAAAATTAATTTGTGTCTTTTCAAGTCAATAATACAGAGAATTGAAGATTCAGAACATCCAGCAGAGGAATTACACAGAAAAAGGCTGCGCGTTCAAAACGCCCAGGGAAGAAGGAAAACTGGCATTTAAACGCCAGCCAGGGTGCCTGGTTGGGCATTTAACGCCCAAAAGGGTAGTGTTTTGGGCGTTAAACGCCAGAATGGATA
>NW_026265036.1:13514-14736 GCF_000817695.3 Arachis duranensis | reverse complement strand
GCCTGATGTGTGGAAAACGATCCAACACAAAACTCACCGGCAAGTGTATCGGGTCGCATCAAGTAATAATAACTCACATGAGTGAGGTCGATCCCACAGGGATTGATGGATCAAGCAACTTTAGTGGGTGATTAGTTTAGTCAAGCTAACATTGGTGAGTGAGAATTGTTGCAGCAGAATGTAAAATTGCAGTGAACATAAATTACAGAAAGTAAAATGACAGGAAACTTAAATAACAAGAAAGTAAATTAGCTGAAACTTAAATTGCAAGAAAAGTAAATTGCATGAAAAGTAAAGGGGGGTTGGGTGCTGGAAATTAAAGAGAGCAATAGATCAAAACTCAAAAACTCTTGCAGAAAGCTTAACTTGCAGGAAAGTAAATTGGGATCATGAACAGAAATGTAAAATGAAGAACAAGTGCAGAAGAATTAAATTGCTTGAAAGTAAATTGAAAGCCAATGGAACAGTAAAAAAATAGAAGAGCAGCCTGATGCATTCGCATATTTACCATTTTACTTAGTTAGTTTAGTTAGTTTTAGCTTAGCTTTATTCATTTTCTTTGAAATAAATAGACAAATTTGTGAACTTTTCCTCCATGCATTCATAAACCAAGAATTAAGTGAAATTTGACATAATCCATGCAAATGACTCAAGAAGTTTATATGCAAATTAAGGTGAATGATTTCCTTGAAATTTAATGCATGAGATGGCAAAACTTTGAGAAAAGCTCTTTGGTTTATGATAGGTGATGAAGCAAGAAGACAATGATGCAAGGAAATCTTGAAGCAAGAAGGAGATGCACGTTGCCAACTTGATCCTCAAGTTGGCAACGCCCAAATTGATGCTGCCAGGAGGATTAGCACGTTGGCAACTTGGAAACCAAGTTGGCAACGTGCTAGTGCATGATCAGCAGAATTGGCAGCCTGACCTTCCCCTCTTCAAGGATGAATATCTTGAACCACAAGGATCCAATTGGCATGATTCTAATTGCGTTGAGAAGCTGACATCAAGAGCTTTCCAACGATATACAATAGTCCATAATGTGGCAAGGAATGGAAGCTCAAATCAGAGGGAAACTTAAGCCCCAAGAGCAAGGAAATGGAGCATTGCAAGTTGCCAACTTGAGGACCAAGTTGGCAACGCCAGGAAGCCATCAGGAGATGCATTGCACGTTGCCAACGCCAAGATCAAGTTGGCAACGCCAGGAAGCCACCAGGGGAGA
>NW_026265036.1:8153-12202 GCF_000817695.3 Arachis duranensis | reverse complement strand
CTGGCGTGTTTGCCAACAACGTGGGCAACAACGCCCAAGCCAAGAAGAAGAGGGAGCCTGGCGTTGTTGCTGGCGTGTTTGCCAGTAACGTGGGCAACAACGCCCAGGCAGCTTGATGTTGCTCTCTTCAAGAGCCTGTATCTTGAGCTAGAAAACTCCAAATGAGGTGAACTCAGTGGCATTGGAAAGTAGACATCAAGAGCTTTCCAATCATATATCATAGTATGAAATTGGAGTTCATTTGAAGGTTCAAAAGTTGGCTTCATTTAGAGCCTCAGACATTGAGAGCGTGGTCACTGGCGTGTTCACCAAGTTGCCAACGCTCAACCAAGTTGCCAACGCCCAAAATGAAGAAAGGAGCAGCATCTAGCACGTTGCCAACATCCAGAGCACGTTGCCAATGCCCAGGAGCTTCCAGTGGGCGTTGTCACTGGCGTTGTTGCCAATAACTTGGGCAACAACGCCCAGCCCAGGCAGCCTGACCTTCCTCTCTTCAACGACTTATATCTTGAGTTAGAGAACTCCAAATGAAATTCTTCCAATTGCATTGGAAAATAGACATCAAGAGCTTTCCATCCATATATCATAGCATGGGATTGGAATTCATTTGAAGATTCAAGAGCCAGCTACATTTAGAGCCTTAGAAACATTGGGCGTTATCATGGGCGTGTTCACCAAAAACGCCAGACAGCCTAACCATACCCTCTTCAAAGGAGCATAACTTGAGCTATAGAGATCCAATTGAGGTGCTTCCAGTTGCGTTGGAAAGCTGACATTCAGAGCTTTCCAACCATGTATAATAGTCTATAGTGAAGCATGAAATTGAAGCTCGAGCAAGGGCAACTTTAGGCATCAAAAACTGAATTCAGAGAAGGCCAAAACACTTAGCAACAATTTGGGCTGAGAACGCCCAAGCCCAGGAAATTCCATGCATTAAAAACTGAATTCAGAGAAGGTCAAAACACTTAGCAACATTTTGGGCCAGAATCTGTGAAGAGATGGCTCTTGTTCTCTACACCCTTTTCAAAGGCAACTTCTTCCTTCATTGGACCAAGAACTCACAATAGAGAAGCCCACATTGCCAACCACTTGAGGACCTCCAAATGAGTCTTAGGAGTAGTATAAATAGAATTAAACTTTGTACTTGGAGGACGCTTCTTCTTCCACTTTCGGACGCTTCTTCTTTCACTTTTTAGAGACTTTTACTTTTACTTTGACACTTAGATTATTCTTCACTTTCGGGAGGATACCCGAAAGCTATTTTGTTTTTCTTGCAACTTTCAATTTTCAGTTTTCTAAGAACTTCTTCTTCTTCATTTTTCACTTTCTTTACTATTCAATTTTAATGTTTATCTTTGCAATTGTTGTTGAATTTAGAGCTATGATTCACTAAACCCCACCTTCATTAGGGGGAGGAGCTCTGTTTATTTGAATGGGTTGACAACAATTCTTCTCTTTCTCAATTCAAGTGGTTCATCCAAAAGGAAACTCTTGTTCTTCACAGATTCAATTACATTCGAGAGAAGGATTGAATCTATATGAATTGTATGGTGAACTTGAGAAAGAATCCATAGAATTCAGTTTAGAGTTATCCTCTCATGATTTCTTTGATCAATACACTTTGGGTTGGTATGTGAGATGTAACCTCCCTTGGTTGAGATCCTGGAAGTTGTGTGGCTTTGGATTAGAAATTGAGCTTCACCTCTTCTCATGACCAATTAGATCACGAGAGTGGAAGTTGATTGTGTTGAGAGAAATTGGATTGCCAAGAGATTGGGATCCAATTATTCACAATCTGCCATGGATCTATACCCATGATTGAGAAGGAGTTGAACCAAGTCAATCCATAATAATTTACATCTCTGATCCCTAATGATTTCTCCATCATTAATTCTCATCTCTTTTGTTCTTTAGTTATTTTGAATACCCACTACCCAATTCCCTTTTACTTTCTTGCAATTTATCATTCTGTCACTTATATTCTGCTTCCTACTTCCTGAAATCTATTCCTCTGCTCTCTAAATTCTGCAACATTTACCTTCTTGCAATTTACTTTCCATGTCATTTAAGTTTCTTGCACTTTAATTTTCAGCTATTTACTTTCATTTTCTTCCTTTATTCTAGTTCTTTAAATTCCTTGTCATTTAATTTTCTGTAAGTACATTCAAAAATCAATTCTCATGAATTCAAAACCATGTTTGCTTGACTAAATTTACCATTTAACTAAAGTTGCTTAATCTACCAATCTCCGTGGGATCAACCTCACTCTTAGTGAGTTTTATTACTTGATGCGACCCGGTATACTTGCCGGTAATTACGTGAAATATTAATTTTTATGTATCAAATTTTTGGCGCCGTTGCCGGGGATTGGAAAAGATTGACAATGATTTAGTAAATGGTAGTTTAGATTAAGCATTTTTTATTTTTGCTGAGCCCACTAACTGTTTGATATTTTGTTTCACTAATTTCAATTTCACTCTAGTTATAGAGTGTCTCACTTGTGATTTTGGTTTTGTTTGTGTATGTCAGGAGCTAGTAGACTTAATCCTGAAGACGAGAGGATCCTCCGGAGGATAAGGAGAGCAGAAAGAGGAAAGGGGATATTCGGTGAAGAGGAATCAGAGGGAGAGGACCAAGTCATGGAGGACAATCTGCACATTCCTCCTGGAGGGGTCTGCAACAATGATGGACCACCTAGAAGGGTGCTATCTTCTTACACCATCCCTGATCCAAAACATTGTGGGAGCAGTATTGCTACTCCAACTGTTCAGGCCAATAACTTTGAGTTAAAACCCCAACTCATCACTTTGGTACAAAACAACTGCTCCTATGGAGGGGGACCTCTTGAAGACCCAAATCAACATCTGTTTGTTTTTCTAAGGATATGCAATACAGTGAAGACCAATAGAGTACACCCAGACGTCTACAAACTGCTGCTATTTCCATTCTCTTTGAGGGACAAGGCCACTCAATGGCTAGAGTCATTCCCCAAGGAAAGCCTCAATGATTGGAATGAAGTGATGAGCAGATTTTTAGCAAAGTTCTACCCACCTCAAAAGATCATCAAGTTGAAGACAGAGGTTCAGACTTTTAGGCAAATGGACGGGGAGTCGTTATATGAGGCCTGGGAAAGGTATAAGGCACTAATGAGAAGATGCCCACCTAACATGTTTAGTGATTGGGTCAAACTCCAAAACTTCTATGAAGGCTTAAATCCAGAAGCAAGGAAAGGACTAGATTACTCATCAGGAGGATCACTCAACATGATGAAGACCGCAGAAGAGGCTCAAGACCTCATTGAGATTGTGGCAAACAATCAGTACTATTACTCATCAGAGAGGCAACATAACCCAGCCCCAAAGAAAGGCGTGATGGAGCTTGAAGGTATTGACGCTATCTTGGCACAAAATAAGTTAATACACCAACAGATTCAGCAACAAATGGAAATGATAACAAAGAGAATGGATGGCCTCCAACTAGCATCAGCGAACACAACAAATCAATCATCACTGGAATGGGGCCAAGGTGAAGGGACCACTATTGAACAGCCACAAGAACAAGTTCAGTACATGCAGAATACTTCAAATTCTCAGGATGAATTTCATGGTGATACATACAACCCATCCTGGAAAAATCATCCCAATCTGAAGTAGGGTGAAAACCATTGGCAAAAGAACAACAACCACAACCACACCCGTAACACAAATAACCAAAATCACCATGCCACCAACACTAACCAATATAGAAAAACACAAAATACATATCAACCCCCTCATAATAATTCACAAACTCACCAAAACCACTTTCTTGCACCAACATCCAACTCACAAAATTACCACACTAATCCTCCCAATAACTTCCAGCAACAACATTCAGCCCCCATCATATCCCCTCTTGACCATCATTAGACCAGAATCTCCAGTCTTGAAGCTACCTTGCAAGCACTTAATCAAACCACACAAGCACTTGCTCAAAGCACTCAAACCTTAATCAAGGGACAAAAGGAACATGAGGCCACCATAAAGAATATTGAACGACAAGTGGGACAA
>NW_026265036.1:1342-6078 GCF_000817695.3 Arachis duranensis | reverse complement strand
CTATTTTTTTCGCAAGCTTCTTCTTTTTCACTGCTTTTTCTTGCTTCAAGAATCAATTTCATGATTTTTCAGATCATCAATAACATTTCTCTTTATTCGTCATTCTTTCAAGAGCCAACAATTTTAACATTCATAAACAACAATATCAAAAGACTTATGCACTGTTCAATCATTCATTCAGAAAACAAAAAGTATTGTCACCACATCAATATAATTAAACTAAATTCAAAGATAAATTCGAAATTCATGTACTTCTTGTTCTTTTGAATTAAAACATTTTTTAAATTAAGAGAGGTGAAGGATTTATGGAATTTATTCATAGCCTTAAGACATGGTTACTACATACTAATGATCATGTAATGAAGACACAAACATAGATAAACATTTAAACATAAAAACCAAAAAGCAAAAGAAATTGAAGAACAAGGAATGAGTCCATGATGCATTTGCATATTTGCTATATTAGCTAGTTAGTTTAGTTGGTTTTAGCTTAGTTTCACTCATTTTCTTTAAATAAACAAGTATTTTTATGAGTTTTGTCTTCATGCATGAGAATACCAAAGACCATGTTAATTGTAGCCAAATTCATGCAAATGATTTAAGGAATACATAAATGAATGAGTATGAATGAATCTCATGGAATTAATTGCATGGATTGGTGAGACTTTGAAGCAATTTCCCTTGTTAATGATAGGTGATGAAACAAGAAAGCATTGAAGCAAGAATGAAGCAAGCAAGTGGTTATCAACTCTTTCAAGAATAACAATATGCACGTTGCTAACTTGGGATTCAAGTTGGCAACGCCATTGAAACCTTACTTCAGGAAGAGAACAAACAACCTTGCAAGAAAGTGGTCTCCTGTGAGAACTATGCACATTTGGGCGTTGCCAACTTGGGCCAGGGAGGAGCTTCGAGGGCGTTGCCAACGTGGGGAGTATAGGCGTTGTTCAAGGCAACGCTGAGCTAAAAGAATTTGCCCAGGGAAGAAGCTCGAGCACATTGCCAACGCCAGCTTCTAAAGGCGTGTGCAATGGTAACGTAGCAAGCAAAGCTTGGAGCAAGAAGGAAGCCACAAGCACGTTGCCAACTTGAAGGTTCATTGGCGTGTGTAGTGGCAACGCCAGGAAGCAAGCATGGAGCAAGGGGGCAGGGGCTGGCACGTTGCCAACGTGCTGAGAAGAAGGAGTGTTTGCCAAAAACGCTGGCAACCCTGGCAGCCGGACCTTACTCTCTTCCATGGAGTATATCTTGAGTTGTAGAGCTTCAAATGATGCACTCTCAACGGCATTGAAAAGTAGACATCCAGAGCTTTCCAACCATATATCATAGTATGGGTTTGACATTCGTTTAAAGCTTCAAAAGCGGGCTTCATTTAGAGCTTCAGAATCTGAAGGCGTTGGCAACTTGGAAATAAAAAGGCGTTTTTACCAAAAACGCCTGCGATTTTAGCAGCCTGACCATGTCCCCTTCAATGGAGCATAACTTGAGCTACATAGATCCAAATTGAGTGATTTTAGTTGCGTTGGAAAGCTGACATTCAGAGCTTTCCAACCATATATAATAGTCTATAGTGAAGCATGAAATGGAAGCTTGAATCAGAGTCATCTTTAGGCCCCAAAAACAAGGAAATGAGGTTGAGATTCAAGGAAGTGTGAATGAGCCAAGAGAGGGGGTCGAACACGTTGCCAAGGCCAAGATGAACTGGCGTGTTCCTTGGCAACTCCAGCAACAATGCCCAGGCCAAGAAATTTGGGCTAGAGGAGTTATTGAGCGCGTTATTGGTGGCGTGTTTGGCAAAAACGCCCAACCAAGGCAGCCTGACCTTGCCCTCTTCAATGGAACATAACTTGAGCTAGGAAGGTCCAAATGAGGTGATTTCAGTGGCATTGGAAAGTAGACATCAAGAGCTTTCCAATCATATATCATAGTATGAAATTGGAGTTCATTTGAAGGTTCAAAAGTTGGCTTTATTTAGAGCCTCAGACATTGAGAGCGTGGTCACTGGCGTGTTCACCAAGTTGCCAACGCTCAACCAAGTTGCCAACGCCCAAAATGAAGAAAGGAGCAGCATCTAGCATGTTGCCAACGTCCAGAGCACGTTGCCAACGCCAAGGAGCTTCCAGTGGGCGTTGTCACTGGCGTTGTTGCCAATAACTTGGGCAACAACGCCCAGCCCAGGCAGCCTGACCTTCCTCTCTTCAACGACTTATATCTTGAGCTAGAGAACTCCAAATGAGATGCTTCCAATTGCATTGGAAAATAGACATCAAGAGATTTCCATCCATATATCATAGCATGGGATTGGAATTCATTTGAAGATTCAAGAGCCAGCTACATTTAGAGCCTTAGAAACACTGGGCGTTATCATGGGCGTGTTTACCAAAAACGCCAGGCAGCCTGACCATACCCTCTTCAAAGGAGCATAACTTGAGCTATAGAGATCCAATTGAGATGCTTCCAGTTGCGTTGGAAAGCTGACATTCAGAGCTTTCCAACCATGTATAATTGTCTATAGTGAAGCATGAAATTGAAGCTCAAACAAGAGGCAACTTTAGGCATCAAAAACTGAATTCAGAGAAGGCCAAAACACTTAGCAACAATTTGGGCTGAGAACGCCCAAGCCCAAGAAATTCCATGCACGTTGCCAACGTGCATAAAGCTGGCGTTTTTGGCAACAACGCCCAGATGGGCCAGAATTGATGAGGGATTGCTCTTGTTCTCTTCACCACTTTCAAAGGGAAATTCTTCCTTAATTGGACCAGGAACTTAACCATGGAAAAGCCCACATTGCCAACCACTTGAGGACCTCCAAATGAGTCTTAGGAGTAGTATAAATAGAATTAAACTTTGTACTTGGAGGACGCTTCTTCTTCCACTTTCTAGAGACTTTTACTTTTACTTTGACACTTAGATTATTCTTCACTTTCGGGAGGATACCCGAAAGCTATTTTGTTTTTCTTGCAACTTTCAATTTTCAGTTTTCTAAGAACTTCTTCTTCTTCATTCTTCACTTTCTTTACTATTCAATTTTAATGTTTATCTTTGCAATTGTTGTTGAATTTAGAGCTATGATTCACTAAACCCCACCTTCATTAGGGGGAGGAGCTCTGTTTATTTGAATGGCTTGACAACAATTCTTCTCTTTCTTAATTCAAGTGGTTCATCCAAGAGAAAACTCTTGTTCTTCACAGATTCAATTACATTCGAGAGAAGGATTGAATCTATATGAATTGTATGGTGAACTTGAGAAAGAATCCATAGAATTCAGTTTAGAGTTATCCTTTCATGATTTCTTTGATCAATACACTTTGGGTTGGTATGTGAGATGTAACCTCCCTTGGTTGAGATCCTGGAAGTTGTGTGGCTTTGGATTAGAAATTGAGCTTCACCTCTTCTCATGACCAATTAGATCACGAGAGTGGCAGTTGATTGTGTTGAGAGAAATTGGATTGCCAAGAGATTGGGATCCAATTATTCACAATCTGCCATGGATCTATACCCATGATTGAGAAGGAGTTGAACCAAGTCAATCCATGATAATTTACATCTCTGATCCCTAATGATTTCTCCATCATTAATTCTCATCTCTTTTGTTCTTTAGTTATTTTGAATACCCATGTCACTTATATTCTGCTTCCTACTTCCTGAAATCTATTCCTCTGCTCTCTAAATTCTGCAACATTTACCTTCTTGCAATTTACTTTCCATGTCATTTAAGTTTCTTGCACTTTAATTTTCAGCTATTTACTTTCATTTTCTTCCTTTATTCTAGTTCTTTAAATTCCTTGTCATTTAATTTTCTGTAAGTACATTCAAAAATCAATTCTCATGAATTCAAAACCATGTTTGCTTGACTAAATTTACCATTTAACTAAAGTTGCTTAATCTACCAATCTCCGTGGGATCGACCTCACTCTTAGTGAGTTTTATTACTTGATGCGACCCGGTATACTTGCCGGTAATTACGTGAAATATTAATTTTTACGTATCACAGCCAAGAACTCAACTCAATTGCAAAATAAAATTGAAGATCTCAGGGAATCAAAGAGACTAGAAAACAAGTCTAGATCTCACTCCCTTCCTTGATCCAACCAAGAAACAGATTGAAGAAGAAATGAAGATGGAAGCAGTAAATGAAAACTCAGATTCAATTCTCAATTTTCTGAAATTATGCAGAAGAAGAACAAGAGATTTCAGATCAAGTGAAATAGAATTCCTTCAATTCTTGATCCAAAATTCAAACAGAAATGAAAACTAAGAGAGAGAACTCTCAATTCCTAATGCTCCCTAGTGGAGCTTGCCTTTCTAATGGAGCCTCCTTTTTTTTTTTTGAAGAAGAAGAAGAAGAACAAAGAGATTTCAGATCAAGTGAAACAGAATTCCTTCAATTCTTGATCCAAAATTCAAAACAAAGCAAGGAAAACTAAGAGAGAGAGCTCTCTAATCCTAATGCTCCCTAGTGGAGCCAGCCTTTTCCCTTCCGAGCTCTAATTGATGCCTTTATATATGCTTTACAAAATAAAAAATGAAAATGAAATTAAAACAAATTACAAAAATGAAAATCCTAATTTAATTGATCCATGTGCCTTTGAGTGATGATGTGGGCTTTGCTTGCTTTGGATTTGAGGAGAAATGGGTTTGGTTGGCTTTGATTCAATTTGGTGAGGAATTGAATTAAATTGAATTTTGGCCCATATGTTGCTCCCAGGAGGCTGCCCTGCCCTTGTGGAGGGCAG
>NW_026265036.1:0-1262 GCF_000817695.3 Arachis duranensis | reverse complement strand
GTTGGTGCTGCAGGATGCTGCCCTGCCCTTGTGGAGGGCAGGGCAGAAATTTTTGGTGCGCCAGATTTTGCTTGTGCGTGCGTGTTGATGCTGCCAAAGCTTCCTTGGTGCGCCAATCTGGTGTGCTGGCCGTACACCACAAAATGCTGCCCTGCCCTTGCGGCGGGCAGGGCAATGTGCGTCATGGTGCGTTTGAAATATTTTGCGTGCCAAGTCTTGGACATCATCAAGGTAGCGCTCAAGTGGTGTAGCTTCCTTGCTTTCTTTGTGAAGGATCCGTGTTCGAGACTGGCTGGGAGCATTTTGGCCAATTTTTGGCTTATTTTCCTTTGTGAGTAGCGCTCCCCCACTCCCCCTTGCTCATGAGTTCGAACCTTGTGGCAAGCATTGGTAGGCTTTTTCCTTGAATTTATTTCTTTGATGAGCCCGATACTGCTCTTGAAGAGGGCAGGGCAAAATTTCTTTGGAAGCTTGTTTCATTATGTTGCCCTCCTAGAGGGCAGTGTGCCCTTGTGGAGGGCAATGTTTGCTTCCTCCCTTCCATGCACCACACTATTTTCTCCTTGGGCCACGCTTTCTTAAGCCACGTTTTTCCTTTTTTTTCTTTCTTTCTTCACCTACAAGAAACCAAAACAACCACTCAAAGTATCTCTAAATTCATAAGGTTTATAATTCATTAAAAATCAATTAATTCTTACTCAAACCTCATGATTTATCATCAATTTAATGGTAGTTGCTTGATTTAAAGAAGTTATGCATTTTCATTCCAAATCACTTACTTAGGATGCAAGAAAGTGCATAAAGACTAATAAAACTAGTGAAATTAGCTTGAAAAATGGGTATATGATGACTTGTCATCAACTGGACTTTATTTTATTTTTTTATTTAAATAAAAAATATTTAATAATATTATTTCAAAATTAAAAAATAAAAAATTTAGTTTTTAAAATCTTTAATTTTTTTAAAAATATTTTTTTTTATTCACCAGATAATGCTACACCTAGACAGTTGACTTTTTTTTTGCTGTACTTGTTCACAAATTAAGAATAAATTAATTTAAAATTTTAAAATTTTTATTTTTTTATTTTTTGGATATTTTTGGAATTTTTTAATTTTTTTACAATTAGAAAAAAATAGTATTTTAGTTTAAAAACTAAAAAAAATAATAAATTTACAAATCTGTTGTTTACTAGATATTGCTGGATTTAATTTTATTTAATATAAATAAAAAAATTTAATAATATAATTTAAAAATTCAAAAA
>NW_026265035.1:39796-44516 GCF_000817695.3 Arachis duranensis | reverse complement strand
AAGCCAATTGATTATTAAAGCATGCATGAACCAATCATTAAGCCAATGAAGGCAACGTTGGAGCCAACGTTTGACCTCAAACGTTGAGGCAAACGTTGGCTGAAGAAGAAGCTCCTGGAAGGCAACGTTGGAGCCAACGTTTGACCTCAAACGTTGAGGCAAACGTTGGCGACATAAAGAGGAAAAATGGCACTCTTGGAAGGTGAAGTTTGCGCCAACGTTTGACCTCAAACGTTGAGGCAAACGTTGGCACCTAAGAGGAGGCAGAGTGAGCTTTTGGCAACGACGTTTGAGCCAACGTTTGACCTCAAACGTTGGGTCAAACGTTGGCTACATTTTGGCAAATAGGAGCATGGAAGAACACCCCTGATTGATGAGTTAATTGAGTCACGTTTGCGCCAACGTTTGACCTCAAACGTTGGGCCAAACGTTGGCCAAAAAGAATGCATGGGGGATCCACGTTTGAGCTCACGTTTGACCTCAAACGTTGAGCCAAACGTGGATGGCAGCAAAATGAGGCCTGATGCACTATTTCACAAGGCAACGTTTGAGTTAACGTTTGACCTCAAACGTTAGCTCAAACGTGAGACTTGCATGGCCGGTTCATAAGTGGATTTCTTCCCAACACCAAGAACAATCAACGGAGGCTACTATCAACCCACTTCCATCAAGGCCAAGGCCCAATTCAAGGCTGAAGATCATTAGAAGAAAGTGTATAAATAGATTAGAATTTAAGTTTTAGAGGGTTTTGGATTTGTGATTTTTGCTGAGAAACTTTTGAGAGAGCACTTGACATTTGAGAGAGTTTCTGGGAGGAGAATTGATTCTCTTCCTCTGGGTTTTCTTGTTGAGAGCGCACAATTTGGAGTTCTGCAGCACCAGAAAATCTATTTTGAGTGCAGGGAGGTTAGAATCCAACAACATCAGCAGTCCTTTGTCAGCCTCCTATCATATTTTTTCTCAGGTCCCTCAATTTCAGTCAGAAAATACCTGAAATCACAGAAAAACACACAAACTCATAGTAAAGTCCAGAAATGTGAATTTTTCATAAAAACTAAAAAAAACATCCCAAAAAGTAGCTAGATCCTACTAAAAACTAGCTAAAAACAATGCCAAAAAGCGTAAAAATTATCCGCTCATCATAGGGTTTCTCTTCTCCCCTTTCTCTTCCAGCTGAGTGTGTGTGTTATGAGTGTGTTGTGTGTGTTTGGTTTCATTAATTAACCCTTTTATATGTTGGGCTTGGGCCCAACTTGGGCCCGGTCCAATCCGTTAGCGTTTTTTAGCCCGTTCGGCCCAACTTTGGGTCAAACCTTGGTTTTCCATCTCTAATATTTTTCTAAGGTTTTTGGCTGTTTTGATTTCTTCTCGCGCAACACCGAGCAGTCTTGAATCAGTTCAACCAGTTCAACTGTCGGTTCGCAAATTTTCATAGTTTTTCACAGAAAACACATTTTCTGACTCGGAAGGACCTACTGAGTCCAAAAATCATATTTAAATCCCCGAATTCTCATTCTAACTTTCCGGAATCTAATTTGGGCATTTAATTTATTTTATTCGTGAAAAACCTGGTTCTTACAAGGTGCATGAGGAAGAAGTGACCAACAATACCCAACCTGTAAGAAGGGTAATGGCCTCTTACACTATCCCCAATCCTAGACACTATGGGATCAGCATCCTCACCCCAAATGTTCAGGCAAATGACTTTGAGTTGAAGCCTCAACTAATCACCTTGGTGCAGAACAATTGTGCTTATGGAGGTGGCCCTCTTGAAGACCCCAACCAACATTTGTCCGTTTTCTTAAGGATTTGTGAAACGGTCAAGACAAATGGTGTGCATCCAGACACATACAAATTGTTGCTGTTCCCATTTTCATTAAGGGATAAGGCTGCACAATGGCTTGAAACTTTTCCCAAAGGAAGCATCACTAGTTGGGATGATTTGGTGACTAAATTTTTAGCCAAATTCTATCCACCCCAAAGGATCATCAGGCTAAAAACTGAGGTGCAGACATTCACTCAATTAGATGCCGAATCCTTGTATGAAGCATGGGAGAGATACAAAGCCTTAATCAGAAAATGTCCCCCAGAGATGTTTAATGAATGGGATGTGCTGCAGAATTTCTATGAAGGCTTGACGTTGAAATCTCAAGAGGCATTAGACCACTCTGCTGGAGGTTCATTACAACTGATGAAAACTGCTGAAGAAGCCCAGAATCTTGTGGACATGGTGGCCAACAATCAATACTTCTTTGCTCATCAAAGAACCCGCCAACCATCACAGAGAAAGGGGGTACTAGAACTGGAAGGAGTGGATTCCATTTTGGCTCAAAACAAGATAATGCAGCAGCAAATTCAACAACAATTTGAGCAAATGGCCAAGAGGATTGATAGCCTCCAAGTTGCAGCAGTCAACACAAGTCAATCATCAACCAAATGGGGACAAAATGAAGAAAACCAAGAAGATCAGCAGCAGGAACAACCTCAATATGTGCACAACCAAAGATCCGGCCAAAATGAAGTCTATGGTGACACCTACAATCCATCTTGGAAGAACCATCCAAACATAAGATGGGGAGATAACCACACTCAAAACCAGCAACCATGGCAAAGAAACTCAAACCAAAACAACTCAAGAAACAACCAAAACAACCAACAGAACACTAACCCCAATCCATATAGAAAACCCCAAAACAACCACCCAAATTCTAGCTACTATCCACCCAATAACCAAACCACTAACCAAAACACCTACCATCAACCTTCAACATCTCACACTCAGCTACAAGCGTCACAAGACACTCAAAGAATAAACAACAACCATCTCATTTCACACAACCACAACCAAATTCAGACTCTCAAAGAATCTCAAGTCTAGAGAAAATGATGGAGAAACTCATGAAAAATCAAGAGATGGCAAGACAAGATCAGGAAGCTGCAAGGAAAAACCAAGAAGCTATAATCAAAAACCAAGAGGCTTCAATCAGAAATCTTGAGAGGAATATGGAACAAATGGCTAAACAAATTGTAGAGACAGTGGGAAGTGAGAAGACTATGAAGAAGAAAGCCATCAATCAGAACAAACACAACAGAGAAGTCCTCCAAGAAGAGACAGAGGAGAGAAGTAAAGAGGATCAAGAAACAAAAAATGCACAAATTTCAGAGGGAGACAAGAACATCCTTGAATCACAACTACAAGAGAAGAAAGATGATCCTGGGAGTTTTTACATACCTTGCACCATAGGAAACATAACAATTGAGAAGTCATTCTGTGACCTCGGTGCAAGCATAAACTTGATGCCTTTAACTCTAATGAGGAAACTTAAAATTTCCGAGCTGAAGTCCACACAAATAGTTCTCCAAATGGCTGACAAATCCACTAAGCAAGCACTGGGAGTTGTGGAGAATGTGTTGGTAAAAGTGGGAAAATTCTTTCTCCCTGCTGACTTTGTTATCTCAGATATAGAAGAGGACCCTAACACTCCAATCATCCTGGGGAGGCCTTTCCTAGCTACGGGCAGAGCATTGATAGATGTTGAAAAAGGAGAATTGTTACTGAGAGTGCATGATGAGCATCTAGCATTCCATGTTTTTAAAACCTTGCATGAGCCTACTCAAGAAGAAAATTGTATGAAGGATAAGGCCAGAGATCAAAGCTTGAAAGAGGCATTCAATGAGTTAACTCCAAGACTTTCAAATCCATTCTTGAAAGAAGTAGAGATGGTGCAACAGACCAAAGAAATCAAGGAGGAACTAGATCCAAAACCTCCAGATGAGAAATTCAACATCTCAGATAAGGAACCACCGAGGCAGGGAGTATCTTTTGAGAAAGAAAAGAAGAAGAGGCCAAGAGGGTGGAGAAACAAGAAGATCCCTACTGAAGGCTTTTCACCAGGGGATAAAGTAGTGTTAAACACCCAACCAATGAAGGTGTCTCCACAATTATCTAAATACTACACTGTGAACTGGGTCCTTTCACTTGAACACCTAGAGATCATCAAAGAGGAGACTGGAAGGAAGTTCACAGTAAGAGGAGAAAAGCTGAGGCACTATGATTTTCAACCTCCATGATCAAAGAATGAAGGATGTCAAGCTAGTGACATTAAAAGAGCGCTTGTTGGGAGGCAACCCAACATGAGGTAGTTTTCTTTTCATAGCTTTTTCAATAAAAAGGTTGAATAATTGATATGTATCGCAAGGAGCTAAGTTTGGTGTTCCACCAAAATCTCACTTAAAAGCACATTCTCACTTCCTGCACAAAGCTAGCTCCAAGCAATCAGACAAATCATTCAACCATTTAATTGCTTTCTAGTTTTAGTTTTATAACCTTTAGCAAGGACACAATATTTTACATATAGTTAATCTGTTGCATCAAAGGAAGTGGCAAGGAATTAAGTTTGGTGTTCCCACACCAAATAAAATCCAAAAGCCACATTCAATTCATGCATACTAACCAGTCACCTAAGGGCTTGAGAAGCAAGCAACTTTTGAGAATTATGCAGGTAACTAACAACCATTTGAAGATATTATGCATCATAACTCAAAAGGAGCACAACAGAAGGAAGGATGATGAGCGGATAATTTGTACGCTTTTTGGCATTGTTTTTAGTATATTTTAGTTAGTTTTTAACTCCAAGAAGAGTCTCTACACGAAAATGCTTCAATGCTCAGCCCAAGCACACACCAAGTGGGCCCGGAAGTGGATTTTTATGTCATTTAC
>NW_026265035.1:34761-35063 GCF_000817695.3 Arachis duranensis | reverse complement strand
CAGACAATTCAAGAAAACAAGCCCATGGACTTGTAGAGGATGTTCTGGTTAAAGTTGAAGACCATTACATCCCTACTGATTTCATAGTCCTAGAGACTAGGAAGTGTATGGATGAATCCATCATCCTTGGCAGACCCTTTCTAGCCACAGCAAGGGCTGTGATTGAAGTTGATAAAGGAGAGTTGATCATTTAAGTGAATGAAGAATCTTTGGTGTTTAAGGCTCAAGGATATCCCTCTGTCATCATGGAGAGGAAGCATGAAGAGCTTCTCTCAAAACAGAGCCAAACAGAGCCCCCACAG
>NW_026265035.1:33843-34504 GCF_000817695.3 Arachis duranensis | reverse complement strand
ATGTTATATTTTACATATTTTTCTTTTGTTATTTTATCTTTTTTTGTAGGTTGATGATCATGAGAAGTCACAAAATTAATGCAAAAAGCAAAAACAGAATGAAAAACAGGAAGAAAAACAGCACACCCTGGAGGACGCACCCACTGGCGTTTAAACGCCAGTGAGGTTAGCTGTTGGGCGTTTAACGCCCGGTCTGGCACCATTCTGGGCGTTTAATGCCAGAAAGGGGCACCAGACTGGCGTTAAACGCCAGAGATGGGCAAGAAGCTGGCGTTAAACGCCAGAAATGGGCACCAGCCCGGCGTTTAACGCCAGAATTGGCACAAAACGAGATTTTGCTTGCCATTTGGTGCAGGGATGACTTTTCCTTGACACCTCAAGATCTGTGGACCCCACAGGATCCCCACCTACCCTCCCACTCTCTCTCTCTTCTTCACCCATTCACCAATCACGTCAACACCTCTTCCCCAAAAACCCTTCACCTATCAAACCCCACCTACCTCACCATTCAAATTCAAACCACTTTCCCACCCAAACCCACCCTCAAATGGCCGAACCTACCCTTCCCCCTCTCCTATATAAACCCATCTTCACTCCTTCATTTTCACACAACCTAAACACCACTTCTTCCCCTTCTTGGCCGAAAACAAAAGCCATTCCT
>NW_026265035.1:32813-33722 GCF_000817695.3 Arachis duranensis | reverse complement strand
GTGTGTGGTAAAAGCATTGCTTTTTGTTTTTCCATAACCATTTATGGCATCCAAGGCCGGAGAAACCTCTAGAAAGAGGAAAGGGAAGGCAAAAGCTTCTATCTTCGAGTCATGGGAGATGGAGAGATTCATCTCAAGGATGCATCAAGACCACTTCTATGAAGTTGTGACCTTGAAGAAGGTGATCCCCGAGGTCCCTTTTTCACTCAAAAAGGGTCAACTTTGATCAAAGGTTGGACCAAGTCCTCATAAACATTTGTGAAAAGGGCGATCAATGGAAGAGAGATTCCAAAGGCAAGCCGGTTCGACTAAGAAGCCCGGACCTTAAGCCTGTGGCTAGAGGATGGTTAGAGTTCATCCAACGCTCTATCATTCCTACTTTCCTTGACACCTCAGGATCTGTGGACCCCACAGGATCCCTACCTACCCCACCACTCTCTCTCTTCTTCACCCATTCACCAATCATCTCAACACCTCCCTAGGAGAATTGAGTTCCAACATGGGACAACTAAGGGTGGAGTATCAAGAACACTCCATCATCCTCCATGAAATTAGAGAAGATCAAGGAATCATGAGAGAGGAGCAACAAAGACAAGGAAGAGACATTGAGGAGCTCAAGCACTCCATAGGATCTTCAAGAGGAAGAAAGAGCCGCCATCACTAAGGTGGACCCGTTCTTTAATTTCCTTGTTCTTTCTTTTTCCTGTTTTTCGAATTTTAGTGCTTATGTTTATCTATGTTTGTGTCTTGTGATCATTAGTGTCTTAGTGTCTATTCCTTAAAGTTATGAATGTCCTATGAATCCACCACCTTTCTTGAAAAAAAATTGTTCTTAATTGAAAAAAAAGAAAAGAATTGCATGAATTTTGAATTTTATAACAGTTTAATTATTTTGATGTGGTGGCAATA
>NW_026265035.1:32404-32751 GCF_000817695.3 Arachis duranensis | reverse complement strand
ATGCTTAAACAGTGCATATGTATCTTGAATTTGTGGTTCATGAATGTTGGCTCTTGAAAGAATGATGAAAAAGGAGACATGTTACTGAGGATCTGAAAAATCATAAAAATGATTCTTGAAGCAAGAAAAAGCAATAAAAAAATCGGAAAAAAAGAAGAGAAAAAGAAAAAAAAAGAAAGAGAAAAAAGAAAGAAAAAGAAAGAAATAAAGTTGTGATCCAAGGCAAAAAGAGTGTGCTTAAGAACCCTGGACACCTCTAATTGGGGACTCTAGCAAAGCTGAGTCACAATCTGAAAAGGTTCACCCAATTATGTGTCTGTGGCATGTATGTATCCGGTGGTAATACT
>NW_026265035.1:27611-31395 GCF_000817695.3 Arachis duranensis | reverse complement strand
GTTCTACCTTCGATTGGGTGAATATCTCTTGGATTCCTGGTTGCACGATGCATGGTTGATCGCCTGACAACCGAGTGCTCGCCTGACAATCGAGCCAACCATTCCGTGAGATCAGAGTCTTCGTGGTATAGGCTAGAACTGATGGCGGCATTCAAGAGAATCCGGAAGGTCTAACCTTGTCTGTGGTATTCTGAGTAGGATTCAATGATTGAATGACTGTGACGTGCTTCAAACTCCTAGCAGGCGGGGCGTTAGTGACAGACGCAAAAGAATCGCTGGATTCTATTCCGGCCTGACCGGGAACCGACAGATGATTAGCCATGCTGTGACAGAGCATAGGAACATTTTCACTGAGAGGATGGGAGGTAGCCACTGACAACGGTGAAACCCTACATAAGCTTGCCATGGAAAGGAGTAAGAAGGATTGGATAAAGACAGTAGGAAAGCAGAGAGACGGAAGGGAAGGCATCTTCATACGCTTGTCTGAAGTTCCTACCAATGAATTACATAAGTATCTCTATCTCTATCTTTATGTTTTTATGCGTTCATCACCATATCCATTTGAGTTTGCCTGACTAAGATTTACAAGATGACCATAGCTTGCTTCATACTAACAATCTCCGTGGGATCGACCCTTACTCGCGTAAGGTTTATTACTTGGACGACCCAGTGCACTTGCTGGTTAGTTGTGCGAAGTTGTGTAATGCCATAGTATTGAACACCAAGTTTTTGGGGTTCATGACCGGGGATTATGAGAGTTGTGAAAAGTATTGTTCACAATTTCGCGCACCAAAGGACAAGAGGACTGCAAACCAATAGGTTGTATCTATACTTAACTCTTACTGTTGAGAAATGTTTTGACTTATGTCTTACTAAAGTGTTCATTTAGTACAAGAAGAATCACTCTTTGCAACAAGTAAGCTAGTCTAAGTGTGTGCTTGTGTGTTTACTTTCACTTAACTAAATGCATGTTCTGTCCCCTGTATCTTTTTAATTCAATAAAAGAAATGTTTGAAACATGAAGTAAGATGGTTCATTGCTAGCTAGAAGTCAAATAATAGTAAGTGGTGGCATATATATGTGATTGTGTGGTAGCTCACTTTTAGTGAATAAAAGAACTGGACTGTTCTCCTTTTAAGTAGAAAGTAGCTCATTGTCTATGAATCTCAAAAATAAAAGTCCATTGGTTGAAAAGAAGAACAAGTAGGAATGAGAAAAGCCAAAAGTGGCAGCAAGAAAAATAAAAAGAAGAAAGAATAAAGCTAGACACCAATAGCTTGAACCTTAGAATATATGCCTATGGTGTCTTTGTATTAGGATCTGCTTGGATTATTAAGTTCTTTGGAGTGCATCAACACTTGGTAACTTGGGTTAACTAACCCGGGATTATCAACTGAAAGTCCACTATCAAGAGCAACCTAACTACAAGGCATTTAGTAACCCAAAGAGGTGCTGGGCATCAATGTTCTAAGAAGGAATGTGAGCCAAGTGTCTATAGTGAATAATGTGTCAAGCATAAATAAAGAAAAAAAAAGCTTGCTACACATGACACTGAACTAAAGCTTATATATATATAAAAAAAATAATATAGTAACCAAGGACAAAGGAATAATGAGAGGTCATAGCAGTGTGTTGCTTGATGCTTGGAGGAGACTTTCTAGGCCTAAATGTCAATAAGAAGTGAGTAGTTACATATCTGCATAAAACCCATGAGCTACCAATAATACTCTGCTAGCATAAACATCCTCTTCCATTTCATTCTTTTTCTCAATAAATTCTTTTCTTGCTTGGGGACAAGCAAGCTTTAAGTTTGGTGTTGTGATGACAAGTCATCTTAGCCTAGTTTTACTAGTCTTTTTCTTTGATTCCAATAAGTTTTATGCACTTTCTTGCACTATAAGTTAGTAATTTGGATTGGAAGTGCATGGTTTCTTTGAATCAATCAACCACCCTTTAATTGATACAAAATCATGAGGTTTAAGCTAAATTTAATTGATAATTAATTGATTTATAAACCTTGTGAATTTTGTGATACTTTGATTGGTTGTTTTGATTACTTGTAGGTGAAGAAAAGAAAGAAACAAGAAAAGCATGGCCTAAGGAAGGAAAAAGTGTGGCCCATGATCATAAAATCTTGGCACATGCATCAATAACATATGCATGCATGCATGAAAAGTTTAATGCAATTGGCATTACGTTAATGCATTATAAGTAAATGGATGCATGCATGAAACAATTAATTACTAATGCTAATGAATGAAATGCATACGGCATTACTAATTAATTGAATCATGAAGCATGCATATTATATTATTAATGCAACTAAAGCCAATTGATTATTAAAGCATGCATGAACCAATCATTAAGCCAATGAAGGCAACGTTGGAGCCAACGTTTGACCTCAAATGTTGAGGCAAACGTTGGCTGAAGAAGAAGCTCCTGGAAGGCAACGTTGGAGCCAACGTTTGACCTCAAACGTTGAGGCAAACGTTGGCGACATAAAGAGGAAAAATGGCACTCCTGGAAGGTGAAGTTTGCGCCAACGTTTGACCTCAAACGTTGAGGCAAACATTGGCACCTAAGAGGAGGCAGAGTGAGCTTTTGGCAACGACGTTTGAGCCAACGTTTGACCTCAAACGTTGGGCCAAACGTTGGCCAAAAAGAATGCATGGGGGATCCTGATTGATGAGTTAATTGAGTCACGTTTGCGCCAATGTTTGACCTCAAACGTTGGGCCAAACGTTGGCCAAAAAGAATGCATGGGGGATCCACGTTTGAGCTCACGTTTGACCTCAAACGTTGAGCCAAATGTGGATGATCCACATTTGAGCTCACGTTTGACCTCAAACGTTGAGCCAAACGTGGATGACAGCAAAGTGAGGCCTGCTGCATTATTTTCCATGGCAACGTTTGAGTTAACGTTTGACCTCAAACGTTAGCTCAAACGTGAGACTTGCATGGCCGGTTCATAAGTGGATTTCTTCCCAACACCAAGAGCAAGCAACGGAGGCTACTATCAACCCAATTCCATCAAGGCCAAGGCCCAATTCAAGGCTGAAGATCATTAGAAGAAAGTGTATAAATAGATTAGAATTTAAGTTTTAGAGGGTTTTGGATTTGTGATTTTTGTTGAGAAACTTTTGAGAGAGCACTTGACATTTGAGAGAGTTTCTGGGAGGAGAATTGATTCTCTTCCTCTGGGTTTTCTTGTTTATTTTCCTGCAAAGTTTGTTTGAATCTTGGGTGTTGGAGAATTGAAGAAATTCTGTTTCAATTCCACCCTGAGATCTCTCTGTTTTATTTACTGCACTCTTGAGAAATTGAGATCTGAATTTAGTTCTTCTTCTGTTTGATTTTAATTTCTCTTGAAATTGAATTGTGGTTTTGATCTAGGAAGGCATTGAGATCTAGAATTGGTTATCTAGTCTCTTGGGTCTTGAGATCTATTGGTTTCCATTTTAATTTCCTTGTTTAATTTCTGCAATCCCACATCCCTGACCCATTTACAATTCAAGTCATTTACATTCCTTGCACTTTAAGTTTCTGCAATTTACATTACTTGTTCTTTAAGATTCAGCACTTTAAATTTCAGTTCTCTTTAATTTCATGCAATTCACCCATTCCCTTTACATTCTGTGCAATTTAAATTCTGTCAATACAAATTCACACAATCAACACTTATTTGCTTGACTAATTCAACCACTAAACTAAAGTTGCTCAATCCTTCAATCCCTGTGGGATCGACCTCACTCCCGTGAGTTTTATTACTTGATGCGACCCGGTA
>NW_026265035.1:14017-24523 GCF_000817695.3 Arachis duranensis | reverse complement strand
AATTCCAAAGATATCCCAAAAAATTAAAATTTTAAATTTTTTAAATTAATTTATTCTTAATTTGTGAACAAGTGCATCAAAAAAAAGTCAACTGTCTAAGTGTAGCATTATCCGGTGAATAAAAAAAATATTTTTAAAAAATTAAAAATTTAAAAAAACTAAATTTTTTATTTTTGAATTTTTAAATTATATTATTAAATGTTTTTATTTATATAAGAAAAATAAAATCAAGTCCAGCAATATCTAGTAAACAATAGATCTGTAAATTTATTTTTTTAATATTTAAACTAAAAAAATATTTTTTTCTTATTGTAAAAAAATAAAAAATTTCAAAAATATCCAAAAATAAAAAATATTAAAATTTTAAATTAATTTATTCTTAATTTGTGAACAAGTGCAGCAAAAAAAGGTCAACTGTTTCGGTGTAGCATTATCCGGTGAATAAAAAATAAAAAATAACTTAAAAAAATTAAAAATTTTAAAAACTAAATTTTTTATTTTTGAATTTTTAAATTACATTATTAAATATTTTTTTATTTAAATAATAAAAGAAAAGTCTAGCAATATCTAGTAAATAACAGCTTTGTAAATTTTTTTTTTAATTTGAGACTAAAAAATTTTTTTCCAGCTGTAAAAAAGTAAAGAATTCCAAAAATATCCAAAAAATAAAAAATTAAATTTTAAATTTTTTAAATTAATTTATTCTTAATTTGTGAACAAGTAAAGTCAACTGTCTAGGTGTAGTATTAACGGTGAATTAAAAAATAAAAAATATTTTTAAAAAAATAAAAAAATTTTAAAAAACTGAATTTTTTATTTTTGAAATTTTAAATAATATTATTAAATGTTTTTTATTTAAATAATAAAAAATAAAGTCCAGCAATATCTGATGACAAGTCATCTTAGCCTAGTTTCACTAGTCTTTTTCATTGTTTTCATTAGGTTTTATGCACTTTCTTGCATTCTAAGTAAGTGATTTGGAATGGAAATGCATGACTTCTTTGAATCAAACAACCACCATATAATTGATGCTAAGTCATGAGGTTTAGGCTAAATTTAATTGAGTTTTAATGATTTATAAACCTTGTGAATTTGGTGATACTTTGATTGGTAGTTTTAATTAATTGTAGGTGAAGAAAAGAAGAAAAGAAGAAAGCGTGGCCTAAGAAGTGTGGCTCAAGGAAGAAAAAGTGTGGCCAAGAAAGGAGGGAGTGTGGCGCAACAAACCATGAAGCTCTCCCCAAGAGCACCAAGCTCACTAAGTGAGCGCTATACTTACTCCAATGGAACCAAGGCACAATGCTCTGCTCACTTTGTGAGCTGAGCACAATATGAAGCCAAGAAACAAGGAAAGGAAAAACAATGCTCAGCTCACCAAGTGAGCATTGTCGAGAGCACTAAGGAAATAATTCAAAGAAAATAAGTTACAAGTGCATGCTCTAAGACTTGAACTCATGACCAAGGGGGATGAGGGAGGCGCTACTCACAAGGAAAAATAAGCCAAAAATGGCCAAATGCATCCCCCAAGGTTCGAACCCCACACCTTGAGGAAGCAAGGAAGCAACGCAATCAAAGAAATGGGTAGCGCATGCTTCCCATGGGTTTCGAACCAAGGACCTCCCCTTGGAAGAGCCAATGCTCAGCTCACTTAGTGAGCAGAGCGCTATTCTTGGTGCAAGGGGGCACATCTTGGCACGGCCAGGAAGGAATGGAGCGCGCATGACACGGTCCAAGGGCAGCGCACAAATTGGAACCAAGGCACCAATGCTCAGCTCACAAGTTGAGCTGAGCATTCCCCTGATGCATTGCACGTTACAAAGGAATCAACACAAGGCCTCAATGCTCAGCTCAACCTGTGAGCTGAGCATCATCCTGGAACCACATTCTTCATGGGCTGAAAAATCAATCAAAAATCCAATTAAATTCAAATCTTCACCAAATCAAAAGCCCATCCAAATTCCAAAATCCAAGAATAGAAAGTGTATAAATAAGAGCTAGTTTGATGTAATTAGGACATCTAGAATCACTTTTGAATTTTCCTTTTTACTTCATTTTCATTTTAAGCTTTTACTTTTGAATTGAGATCTGAGAGAATTGGGAAGGAGAATTGATCTCTCTTCTTCCTTGTTCTTGCTTGAGCACTCTTTACTTTTTATTTTGAATCTTGGGTGAAGAATTGAAGAACTTCTGTTTCAATCTCACCTTGTGATCTCTGTTTTACTTTTCTGCATAATTGAATTTCAATCTCTATTTACTGCTTCATCTTCTACTCTTTCTGCAATCTACTTTCCTTAATTTCTTTTGCAATTGTTCTTGTTGGATCAAGGAAGGATTTGAGATCTAGACTTGTTATCTAGTCTCTTCCACTCCTGAGATCTTCAATCCTCTTTTAAATTGCTACAAATTAAGCATCGCTCATTTTTTGTTTTTAGATCTTCAAAGCATTTTTACTTTTTCTATTGAGATCTATTTCCATTTAATCAATCCTATACTCTTCTGTTTGTTGCAATTTACCTTTGCTTGTTTAAATTCTGCAATCCCAACTTCCAATTCCTTTTATGATTCAAGCAATTTACATTTCTTGCACTTTAAGCTTCAGTTATTTACATTACTTGCAATCTAAGTTTCTGCAATTTACATTACTTGCTGATGTGTGGAAAATGATCCAACACAAAACTCACCGGCAAGTGTACCGGGTTGCATCAAGTAATAATAACTCACATGAGTGAGGTCGATCCCACAGGGATTGAAGGATTGAGCAACTTTAGTTTAGTGGTTGAATTAGTCAAGCAAACAAGTGTTGATTGTGTGAAATTGTGTTGACAGGAATTAACTTGCAGAAAATGTAAAGGGGAGTGGGTGATTTGCAGGAAATTAAAGGGAATAAAAAGAAAAAGAGATGAATCTTAAAGTGCAAGTAATATAAATTGCAGAAACTTAAAGTGCAAGAAATATAAATGACTTGAAAAATAAAAGGGGAATGGGAATTGGATCTGCAGGAATTAAACAAGGAAATTAAAATGGAGACCAATAGATCTCAGGACCTAAGAGACTAGATAACTAAGTCTAGATCTCAATGCCTTCCTAGATCCAAATTCAGAGAGCAAATGCCAAATTAAAGAAGATAGCAATGTAGAAATGTAAATCCAAGTTCAATTTCCAGAAGTTGCAGTAAGAAAAACAGAGAGATCTCAAGGTGAGATTGAGACAGAATTTCCTCAATTCTTCAACACCCAAGACTCAAGACAAGTGTAGATGAAATTGAAAACAAGAAAACTAAGAGGAGGAGAATTCAACTCTCCTTCCCAAGACTCAGAATTCTGAAGGCAATAACCAAAAATGTAAAAGTGAGCTCTCTGCAACTATTCTCAAAATTATCAAAAGAAAACTCTTAAAGGAAAAAAACTCTCTCTAAAATTTCAAATCCTAAGCTATTTATACACTTTCTTCAAATGATCATAGAGCCTTCAATTGGGCCTTGGCCTTGATGGAATTGGGTTGATAGTAGCCTCCGTTGATTGCTCTTGGTGCTGGGAAAAAATCCACTGTGAACCGGGCCATGAATCATTCACGTTTGAGTCAACGTTTGAGGCAAACGTTGACTCAAACGTCCCTTGTGCTAATCATCATGCAGAAGGCCATTTGCTGTCATCCACGTTTGAGCCAACGTTTGAGGTGAAACGTGAGCTCAAACGTGGGTCTTCCCAAGCTCCTTTTTGGCCAACGTTTGGCCTAACGTTTGAAACAAACATTGGCGCAAATGTGGCTCATCTAAATCATCAATCAGGGGTGCTTTGCCATGCTCTTTCTTGCCAAAATGTAGCCAACATTTGACCTCACGTTTGAGGCAAACGTTGGCTCAAACGTTGCCGTGCCCAGGAGCTCCAATTTCCTTCTTTTTGGCACCAACGTTTGACCTCACGTTTGAGGCAAACGTTGGCGCAAACGTTGCCTTCCCCTGCTTTTTTTCTTAGCCAACATTTGCCTCAACGTTTGAGGCAAACATTGGCGCAAACGTTAAGGCTTCCCTGGGCTTTCTTGATCTGTTTCTCACGTTTGAGTTAACGTTTGAGGCAAACATTAGCTCAAACGTGAATCCCTCTTTTTAAGCCTATTCTTGCAACCTTCTTCCAAGCTTTATTTCACCTATCATCAATCAATAATTGTATCAAAGCTATGCCATAATCATGAGAGTTATTCTTCTTCTTGTCATGTGAGCAATTATGACACAAAAACTCATGAAAATGCATCAATTTATCCATGGTTGATTGAATCAAAGGAAACATGAATTTCAACCCAATTGGCTTACTTATGGCTTAAGAAAGTGCATGAAACTAAATGAAAACAAAGGAAAAAGACTAGTGAAACTAGGCTAAGATGACTTGTCATCACAACACCAAACTTAAAGCTTGCTTGTCCCCAAGCAAGAAAGGAATTATGCTCAAAGGTTCTTTCAATTAAGATGGATTGAAGAATAACTTGTAATGTGCTGTGAGTGAAGTGATTAAGTGACAGTGGGGTGAACTCTAAATTATATGCTCATGCAAGGGCTTCAGTGCTTACTAGTCCTTACATATTGGAAGTCTTAGGTCCTAGGACTTTCATCCAAATGATATCATGGAGATCTCTTTATAGGTAATCACCTTGAAGCAGCTTATAGTTGATGTGCTTTGACTTTGACTCTAAGTGTCATGTCTCAAAGCAGCTCTTTAGATAAGCTTTCAATCAATACTCCTAAACCAGTTGGTTTTAAGGTATTAGGTGTTAAAGCACCCCTAAGGATTTACTTACTCAAGCCTCTCTCTTTGACACAATTCGACCACAAGCATTTTACTAGGATAATAACTCTTTGAGTTTTTGTTTCTTTTTTTCTTTTCTGCCTAGTAATTGATGCTCAGAGCCTTGGGCCATGTTCTCTTTTCTTTTTTTTTTCTTTTTTTTGCAGCTTCTTGGATCAATAGATGTTTGAGAATCTCCACAATACTTCTTTGAACTCTATATCCCCCCTATGAGCTCCCATGCAAGTTTTCATAAGCATGCAGCCTCAATACATAATCACACAACTAGAACCACCACTTCTCCTAATCTTTTGCTTGCCTCTAAATTGTTTAATTCCTCAATCTTTCTTTTCAAAGAACTGTCATGTGATGCCTTCTTGAGAAATTGAGTGCAAGCAAGTTTGGAGAGTATAAGGTTGTGATTATTCAAGCATCTCAGTTATTAGATTATAGAAAAACTATATTATGCAGACAGACAGGGGTACAATATCACTTCCAATCATAACAGTTTTGAATAGAAGACAGTCACTTAACAATACAACCTGTTGGAGTTCACTTGCTTCATTCCTTCTCAGCGCCATTGATGATCTTTGTATCCTTCTTTGTCTCTTTGGTTGATAGTGCTTAATCCTTTCTTAGATTCAAGTGACTGCCTACAATAAACTTTGAAAGTTGCTTGTTCCCCAAGCACTCTAAAATGGTTAGCATGCATGTATGTTTGTAGACTCTTGAACTTAGATTGGTGTGCGAACACCAAACTTAGTTCCTTGCCTTATATAGCAGTTTGTTCTCATATGCAGAAAACCACATGTGCTCTTAGTAAGAAAACACACTATAAACTAGAAAAGCAAGCTATGAACTAGAGAACAGATTTTGAACTAAAAACTAAACAATTGTTAAGTAGCTTCTCTGGTGTTTAGAGCTGGCACTGATTATGCAGAAGGTGAAAATGTGTTTTCAAATGAGATTTTTGGTGGAACACCAAACTTAGCATCCTTCACTCTTCCTCAAATTATTTTGGTGTGAAACACCAAACTCAGCTCTTTGCACTACAGATAAAACTACTCTACATTTTTTTATTGAAATAGCTATGAAAAGAAAACTACCTCAGGTTGGGTTGCCTCCCAACAAGCGCTTCTTTACTGTCACTAGCTTGACATCTTCCATTCTATGATTATGGAGGCTGAAGATCACAGTGCCTTAGCTTATCTTTCTTCACTGTGAATTTTCTTCCGGTTTCTTCTTTGATGATCTCTATGAGTTCTCGTGGAAGGATTCCAGTCACAATATAGTGATCAAACAGCTGTGGATACACCTTCGTGGATTGAGTGTTTAGCAGCACTTTATCCCCTAGTGCAAATTTTTCAGTAGGGATTTTCTGTTTCTCTCCAATTCTATCCTCTGTCCCTACTTGTGAAACTTCTTTGTTGTGTTTTTCTTGGTTGGTACCCTCTTTCTCCCTCATTTGTGAAAACTGCTTAGCCAACAGCAATACATGTTCTTCAAGCTTCTTAAGCGCTTCCTCATGGTGTTTGGTCTCCTGGACTTGAATTTCCATGAGTTTTTCCATCATCGATTCTAAATCAGTGATCCTCTTAGAATGGTTTAAATGTATGAGGTGGGTTGGTGGCTGTGGAAAACCTTACGAAGGACTTCCATATGTATTGTGTGGGTAAAATGTGGGTGTTGCAGAGGTGTTCTATTGATTTTGTGAGTTGTTATGAGATTGAGGGTGCATGTTTTGTGAGCATTGGTTTTGATTGGCATTATTGGATGGGTGATTTTGGTTGTTTGTGGTCATGAATTTACCATGGTTGAAACTTCTTTGTTCTTGATGTTGGTACTCCCTCATTCTTAGATAAGAATGTGGCTTCCATGGTGGAAATTGTGTATTCACTGTAGCAGAATGTAGACAATCAATTTTTCCAGCTATCAACTCCAGTTGTTGCTGAGTTTGATAGTGTAGATGCTTGTTCTGATTCATGGCTGCTTTCACTCCTTCAAGATTCATCACTTCCTTTTCTGAAATTATATTCTCTGGTTTCTCAAACGAGTGTTGGTTGTTGACTCCTTTGTCATTGAAATTTGCAGTTCCTTGAGCGGTTGCTGTCGCTTTGAGTAGCCATCTGAGAAGTAATCCACAGCTTTTCTTGTTTCTGGGGTTAATCCTTCATAAAAAGCTTGGAAACCCACTTTGTCACTTGCTTTCTTGTATCTTTCCCATGCTTTGAAGAGTGGTTCTTCCTCTCCTTGTATGAATGGATGTATTCCCTCTTTCATCTTGATGTTTTATTGGGATGAGGAGAATTTGGCTAGAAACTTGGCAACCAAATCATCCCAACTAGTGATACTTCCTTGGGGAAAGGTTTCAAGCCATTGTGCTGCTTCATCCCTCAGCGAGAAAGGAAATAACAAGAGCTTATAGGTATCCTGATTTACACCATCGAGATTAACAGCACCACAAGTCCTCAGAAAAATGGATATGTGCTGTTTAGGATCTTCCAATGGATTTTCACCATAGGAACAATTGTTCTTGATTAGTGTAATGAGTTGCGGCTTCATGTTGTGGTGTTCTTCTTTCTCAGAAACTCCTTCTTCAATGATAGCCTTCCCTCTGGCCTCTCTTCTTTCCTGTGACATATAAATCAACAAACGGAACACACAGTGGTACTTTTGAAAATTGAGTGTAGTCAGTTGAGACAAAACTTCAAACAGTTAGTGGGTTAGTAGAAGCAAATCTTCAAACAGTTAGTAGGTTAGTCAAAAATAAAGAAAAAGCGCTTGATCTAAACTACCACCTCACTTAATCATTGTCAATCTATTCAATCCCCGGCAACGGCGCCAAAAACTTGATGTGTGGAAAACGATCCAACACAAAACTTACCGGCAAGTGTACCGGGTCGCATCAAGTAATAACTCACATGAGTGAGGTCGATCCCACAGGGATTGAAGGATTGAGCAACTTTAGTTTAGTGGTTGAATTTGTCAAGCAAACAAGTGTTGATTGTGTGAAATTGTGTTGACAGGAATTAAATTGCAGAAAATGTAAAGGGGAGTGGGTGATTTGCAGGAAATTAAAGGGAATAAAAAGAAAAAGAGCTGAATCTTAAAGTGCAAGTAATGTAAATTGCAGAAACTTAAAGTGTAAGAAATATAAATGACTTGAAAAATAAAAGGGGAATGGGAATTGGATCCGCAAGAATTAAACAAGGAAATTAAAATGGAGACCAATAGATCTCAGGACCTAAGAGACTAGATAACTAAGTCTAGATCTCAATGCCTTCCTAGATCCAAATTCAGAGAGCAAATGCCAAATTAAAGAAGATAGCAATGTAGAAATGTAAATCCAAGTTCAATTTCCAGAAGTTGCAGTAAGAAAAACAGAGAGATCTCAAGGTGAGATTGAGACAGAATTTCCTCAATTCTTCAACACCCAAGACTCAAGACAAGTGTAGATGAAATTGAAAACAAGAAAACTAAGAGGAGGAGAATTCAACTCTCCTTCCCAAGACTCAGAATTCTGAAGGCAATAACCAAAAATGTAAAAAGTGAGCTCTCTGCAACTATTCTCAAAATTATCAAAAGAAAACTCTCAAAGGAAAAAAACTCTCTTTAAAACTTCAAATCCTAAGCTATTTATACACTTTCTTCAAATGATCATAGAGCCTTCAATTGGGCCTTGGTCTTGATGGAATTGGGTTGATAGTAGCCTCCGTTGATTGCTTTTGGTGCTGGGAAGAAATCCACTGTGAACCGGGCCATGAATCATTCACGTTTGAGTCAACGTTTGAGGCAAACGTTGACTCAAACGTCCCTTGTGCTAATCATCATGCAGAAGGCCATTTGCTGTCATCCACGTTTGAGCCAACATTTGAGGTCAAACGTGAGCTCAAACGTGGCTCTTCCCAAGCTCCTTTTTGGCCAACATTTGAGGCAAACATTGGCGCAAACGTGGCTCAACTAAATCATCAATCAGGGGTGCTTTGCCATGCTCTTTCTTGCTAAAATGTAGCCAACGTTTGACCTCACGTTTGAGGCAAACGTTGGCTCAAACGTTGCCGTGCCCAGGAGCTCCAATTTCCTTCTTTTTGGCGCTAACGTTTGACCTCACGTTTGAGGCAAACGTTGGCGCAAACGTTGCCTTCCCCTGCTTCTTTTCTTAGCCAACGTTTGCCTCAACGTTTGAGGCAAATGTTGGCACAAACGTTGAGGCTTCCCTGGGCTTTCTTGATCTGCTTCTCACGTTTGAGTTAACGTTTGAGGCAAACGTTAGCTCAAACGTGAATCCCTCTTTTTAAGCCTATTCTTGCAACCTTCTTCCAAGCTTTATTTCACCTATCATCAATCAATAATTGTATCAAAGCTATGCCATAATCATGAGAGTTATTCTTCTTCTTATCATGTGAGCAATTATGGCACAAAAACTCATGAAAATGCATCAATTTATCCATGGTTGATTGAATCAAAGGAAACATGAATTTCAACCCAATTGGCTTACTTATGGCTTAAGAAAGTGCATGAAACTAAATGAAAACAAAGGAAAAAGACTAGTGAAACTAGGCTAAAATGACTTGTCATCACTTGCACTTTAAGATTCAGTCTCTTTACTTTCTTGCTCTTTGATTTACTGCAATATTTCCTTCTCCCTTTACATTCCAAGCAATTTAGCTTCTGTTAATGATAAACCACTCAACCAATACTTGATTCGCTTGACTAAATCAACCACTAAACTAAAATTGCTCAATCCTTCAATCCCTGTGGGATCGACCTCACTCATGTGAGTTATATTACTTGATGCGACCCGGTACACTTGCCGGTGAGTTTTGTGTTGGATCGTTTTTCACACATTAAGTTTTTGGCGCCATTACCGGGGATTGAAATAGATTGACAATGATTAAGTGAAGTGGAGGTCTAGATCAAGCACTTTTTCTTTTCTGTTTCTTTAATTTTTGATTGACCCACTAACTGTTTGAATTTTTGCTTAAACTAACTAAAACTTCACTTTAGCAATAGATTGAAGTGTCACTGGTTTTGTGTGTTTCTTATGTTTTGTTTATATGACAGATACAAGAAGAGCTACACCCACCTTTCATGAACAAGACGAACGAACCCTCAGGAGATTAAGAAGAGCTGAAAGAGGGAAAACTATTGTTGGAGAGGAGGAGTCAGAAGAAGAATTTCAAGACATGGAGGAACATTCAACCAATCCACCAGGAGGAGCAGCCAACAACAACAACAATCCACCACAGAGGAGAGTTTTGGCCTCCTATACTTTTGCAAATCCTAGACATTGTGGAAGCAGCATCTTAACTCCAAATGTCAATGCAAACAATTTTGAACTAAAGTCACAACTTATCACTCTAGTTCAAAATAATTGCTCTTATAGAGGAGGACCACTTGAAGACCCCAATCAACACTTGTCTACCTTCTTGAGAATTTGTGACACGGTTAAAATCAATGGTGTGCCTCCTGACAGCTACAAGCTACTACTCTTTCCATTCTCTCTCAGAGACAAAGCTACTCAATGGTTGGAATCCTTCCCAAGAGACAGCATCAACAATTGGGATGATTTGGTAACCAAGTTTCTTGCCAAATTCTACCCACCTCAAAGGATCATTAGGTTGAAGACTGAGGTACAAACATTCACACAAATGGAGGCTGAACCCATATATGAGGCATGGGAGAGATACAAAGCTCTAATCAGGAAGTGTCCTCCTGAAATGTTCAT
>NW_026265035.1:5952-13899 GCF_000817695.3 Arachis duranensis | reverse complement strand
AATCTCATTGATATGGTGGCTAACAACCAGTATTTCTTTGCTCACCAAAGGCAACGCCAACCATCACAAAGGAGAGGAGTAATGGAGTTGGAAGGAGTGGATTCAATCCTAGCTCAAAACAAAATGATGCAACAGCAGATTCAACAACAATTTGAGCAAATGGCTAAGAGGATTGACAATCTCCAAGTTGCAGCAGTCAACACAAGCCAACCATCAACCACTTAGGGGCAAAATGAAGAAATTTAAGAGGAGCAACAGCAAGAGCAAGTCCAGTACATGCACAACCAAAATTCTGGATCAAATGAAGTCTATGGTGATACTTACAATCCCTCTTGGAAAAACCATCCCAACCTCAGATGGGGAGACAACCACAATCAAACTCAGCAGCCATGGCAAAGAAACTCAACTCAAAACAATTGGAAAAACACAAACCACAACAACCAGCCAAACACTAACCAAAACACATACAAAAAACCACAAAACACTTACCCCAACTCTAACCATCATCCATCCAATAACCAACTCACTAACCAAAATACTTACCATCAATCATCAACACCCCACAACCAACCAATCTCCCAAGACTCTCAGAGAATCACTAATCTAGAGATGCTCATGGAGAAGATGATGAAGAACCAAGAATTGACCACAAAGAACCAGGAAGCCTCCATGAAGAACCTAGAGAGGCAGATTGGGCAAATCTCCAAGCAGATTTCTGTTGAGAAACCATCAAGCTCACTACCAAGTGATACCATTCCTAATCCAAAAGAGGAGTGCAAGGCAATACAGTTAAGGAGTGGAAAAATCTTGTTGAAAAATGAAGAAGCTACCAAGAAGCCAAAGGAAAGTGACGAGAAACAAGCTGAAAAAGAGGCAGCCAATGATGAAGATGCAACAGCAAGCAATCAGCCTCAAGAAAAGGAAGATCAGGCACCAAAATTTAGAAAAGAGAAGGAAGCAATGGGAAAGTCAACAAAGGAACAAAAGCAGGAAGTGAACTTCACACCTCTATTGCCATATCCTCAAAGGTTCAGCAAAGAGACTAAGGACCAACACTTCCCAAAATTTCTTAAAGTCTTCAAGAAGTTGGAGATCAATATCCCCTTAGCCGAAGCACTTGAGCAGATGCCCCTATATGCAAAGTTCTTGAAAGAGCTTATCAACAAGAAGAGGAGTTGGCAAGTTAATAAAACCATACTGCTTACTGAAGAATGCAGAGCACTAATCCAGAAAGGACTTCCCCCTAAACTTGGAGATCTTGGAAGTTATCTTTTACCTTGCACCATTGGAAGTATGACTATCAACAAGGCGATGTGTGACTTAGGAGCTAGAATCAATCTAATGCCTGCCTCTCTAGTGAAAAAGCTGTGCATAAAAGAGGTGAAACCAGTACAAATGTCTCTAGAATTGGTGGACAAGTCAGTGATATATACCAGGGGTGTAATTGAGAATCTTCTAGTCAAGGTAGACAAATTCATCTTCCCTGCAGATTTTGTAATCTTAGAATCAGATCAAGACGAGGGTGACTCTATTATACTGGGAAGACCATTCTTGGCCACTGCTAGGGCCATTATAGACGTAAAGCAAGGAGAAGTAACCCTCAGAATGCATGATGAAAGTGTAACCTTGAGTGTACTGCCAGAAACACAGTTCAACAATGAAAAGAAGGAAAATACAGAAACTGACAGAGAAAATCTACAATAGAAGGAGGGAATCAGCAAGACAAACAACAGCTGCATCCCCAAGCAAGAGATAGATGATACAGCAGGTCAAAAAGAGAGAGAGCCTGTGCAAAACAATGAAGAAGTTCAAAAGGACATTGGAGTGTTGGCAACCAAGAAAAGAAATCTCAAGAAGAAGCATGTTGTAAAAGAAGAAGGATCGACAAAAGGAGGGAAGAAAGACAAGAATAGAATCAAAAAGGGATGGAAGAATAAAAAAATTCCAATAGTAGGGCTTTCCAAAGGTGACAAAGTGCAATTGGTCTATCAACAACTGGGAGCAAGTCAACAGACTGATGATTACTATACTGTGAGCAAAATATTCTCACTAGAGCATGCTGAAATAGAGCACCAAGGAACAAAGAAGAAGCTCACAATCAGAGGGGACAAGTTGAGGCATTACAGTCATCAACCACCTTAAAAGAGGGAGTCAATGTCAAGCTATTGACAATAAAAGAGCGCTTGTTGGGAGGCAACCCAACCTGAGGTAGTCTTCTTTTCATAGCTATTTTAATAAAAAGGTTAATTAGCTTTATCTGTATTGCAAGAAGCTAAGTTTGGTGTTGCACACCAAAACAAAATAAGGGAGAATGAAGGATTTTAAGTTTGGTGTTCCACCAATATCTCATCATAGAACATATTCTCACCTCCTGCATAATGCTAGCCTCACGCAATTAGATAAACTGGTTAACTATTCTGATGTTTTATAGTAATTAGCTTTATTGCTTTTGGAAAAGAAAAAAAGATTTCACATAGAATTTGTTGCATGAGAAACATTGGCAAGGAACTAAGTTTGGTATTCACATACCAAAGTAAGTTCAAGAGCCCACACATAAGCTTTGCAGATTAACCGGATACCAAAAGGAGTTGAAAAGCAGCAACATTTAAGGAGTATGCAGGAAAATAGCCAACAAATTAGGGAACATTTGCATGATGACTAACAAAGAGCAAACAGAAGGAAGAATGAAAAGCTACAACCCAACAGGTTGTATCTACACTTGATCTTTGTTGTTGTGTAATGACTCAATTCAGAGAGTCCTTTATGTCTAGCTGAAATGATTAATTAGTTGCAAATGGAAGTACATACTAGAAAAAGCTATCTGTATGATTTCTGCATAAGCAAATTGCATAATGATTGTCATCACGCATTAGCTTGAATACTATGTTTTGTTTTCCCTTTCTGTTTGAATAAAAGAGAGATATTTGATTTAGAAAAGTAATTGTTCAATGTTGTAAAAGTTAGAATGGGAGTTAGTGGTGGTATGTGTTTGATTAAATTGTTAGCTCATAGAATAAATGCTGCAAAATGACTTGTTACTTGAAGCCTAAGCTAGTTTGTTGCTATTATTTCTCAATTATTGAAAGTCCCTTGAAAATAAACCAAAACAAAGAAATATTGAGTGAAATTAAGCCAAAAGGCCACTGCAACATTTGCCACCAAGTCTTTAATAAGTAATAAGCTCTTTATGCAAAAGAAAGAAGAAAAGCTAACAAGGGAAGTGATCAAAAAGTAAGACATTGTAGCAGCAACCTTAGTGGACCCTTAAGGAAACATTGTTTGTTTTGACAGCAAGTAATAAATGAGCTACTCTTGATCTGCATAAAATCCCATAGACCAAATTCAACTATCTGCTTAATAAGAACATATATACTTATCTATTTCATTTCATCTTCTCTTGTGTTTGATGCTTGCTTGGGGACAAGCAAGTTTTAAGTTTGGTGTTGTGATGACAAGTCATCTTAGCCTAGTTTCACTAGTCTTTTTCTTTGTTTTCATTAGGTTTTATGCACTTTCTTGCATTCTAAGTAAGTAATTTGGAATGAAAATGCATGACATCTTTAAATCAAACAACCACCATTTAATTGATGCTAAATCATGAGGTTTAGGCTAAATTTAATTGATTTTTAATGATTTATAAACCTTGTGAATTTGGTGATACTTTGATTGGTAGTTTTAATTAATTGTAGGTGAAGAAAAGAAGAAAAGAAGAAAGCGTGGCCTAAGAAGTGTGGCTCAAGGAAGAAAAAGTGTGGCCAAGAAACGAGGGAGTGTGGCGCAACAAACCATGAAGCTCTCCCCAAGAGCACCAAGCTCACTAAGTGAGCGCTATACTTACTCCCATGGAACCAAGGCACAATGCTCTGCTCACTTTGTGAGCTGAGCACAATATGAAGCCAAGAAACAAGGAAAGGAAAAACAATGCTCAGCTCACCAAGTGAGCATTATCGAGAGCACTAAAGAAATAATTCAAAGAAAATAAGTTGCAAGTGCATGCTCCAAGGCTTGAACTCATGACCAAGGGGGATGAGGGAGGCACTACTCACAAGGAAAAATAAGCCAAAAATGGCCAAATGCATCCCCCAAGGTTCGAACCCCACACCTTGAGGAAGCAAGGAAGCAAGGCAATCAAAGAAATGGGTAGCGCATGCTTCCCATGGGTTTCGAACCAAGGACCTCCCCTTGGAAGAGCCAATGCTCAGCTCACTTAGTGAGTAGAGCGCTATTCTTGGTGCAAGGGGGCACATCTTGGCACGGCCAGGAAGGAATGGAGTGCGCATGACACGGTCCAAGGGCAGCGCACAAATTGGCACCAAGGCACCAATGCTCAGCTCACAAGTTGAGCTGAGCATTCCCCTGATGCATTGCACGTTATAAAGGAATCAACACAAGGCCTCAATGCTCAGCTCAACTTGTGAGCTGAGCATCCTCCTAAAACCACATTCTTCATGGGCTGAAAAATCAATAAAAATCCAATTAAATTCAAATCTTCACCAAATCAAAAGCCCATCCAAATTCCAAAATCCAAGAATAGAAAGTGTATACATAGGAGCTAGTTTGATGTAATTAGGACATCTAGAATCACTTTTGAATTTTCCTTTTTACTTCATTTTCATTTTAAGCTTTTACTTTTGAATTGAGATCTGAGAGAATTGGAAAGGAGAAACAAGGGAAGCGTGGCCTAAGGAAGGAAAAAGCGTGGCCTGTGACCATTTGTTCCTTGGCATCATGAACTGACATGCATTAATGCATTTAAAACTGACATGCATACATGCATTTAACTATGGCCGAATGAAAGCATGCATTTAATGATTTTTCAACGTTAATGCAATTGGCTTTATTAATTAAAACATAATGAATGCATGCTTGAAATATTTAATTAGTAAAGCTAATGAAAGCATGCATTTCATTTTAATGCCGTTAAGACAAATTGGCCAATGCATTAACAACTAATTAACAAAGCCAATGATGCATGCATTATTAAGTTTTCTTTGCCAAAGGCATTAAAGCATGCAAAGCCAAAGCCAATGCAACGTTTGCGCCAACATTTGACCTCAAACGTTGAGGCAAACGTTGGCACTAAAAAGAAGAAAAATGGCACTCCTGGAAGGCAACGTTGGAGCCAACGTTTGACCTTAAACATTGAGGCAAACGTTGGCGCCACAAAGAGGAAAAATGGCGCCCCTGGAAGGTGAAGTTTGCGCCAACGTTTGACCTCAAACGTTGAGGCAAACGTTGGCACCTAAGAGGAGGCAGAGTGAGCTTTTGGCAACGACGTTTGAGCCAACGTTTGACCTCAAACGTTGGGCCAAACGTTGGCCAAAAAGAATGCATGGGGGATCCACGTTTGAGCTCACGTTTGACCTCAAACGTTGAGCCAAACGTGGATGACAGCAAAATGAGGCCTGATGCACTATTTCACAAGGCAACGTTTGAGTTAACGTTTGACCTCAAACGTTAGCTCAAACGTGAGACTTGCATGGCCGGTTCATAAGTGGATTTCTTCCCAACACCAAGAGCAATCAACGGAGGCTACTATCAACCCACTTCCATCAAGGCCAAGGCCCAATTCAAGGCTGAAGATCATTAGAAGAAAGTGTATAAATAGATTAGAATTTAAGTTTTAGAGGGTTTTGGATTTGTGATTTTTGCTGAGAAACTTTTGAGAGAGCACTTGACATTTGAGAGAGTTTCTGGGAGGAGAATTGAATTCTCTTCCTCTGGGTTTTCTTGTTTACTTTTCTGCAAAGCTTTATTTGAGTCTTGGGTGTTGAGAATTGAGGAAATTCTATCTCAATCTCACCTTGAGATCTCTCTCTGTTTTGAGCTACTGCACAATTGAGAAATTGATATTTGAATCCCTTTATTACACTGCTTGATATTTACATTTCTTGCAATTGAATTCTGAATTTTGATCTAGGAAGGCATTGAGATCTAGACTTGGTTATCTAGTCTCTTGGGTCCTGAGATCTGGAATTTTCATTTTAATTTCTCTTCTACTCTTCTGCGTGAGTTTTTATTACTTGATGCGACCCGGTGCACTTGCCGGTTAGATCGGTGTTGTTTTGGAAGAGATTCTTGTCTCAACCAAAATTTAACCCATCAAGTTTTTGGCGCCGTTGCCGGGGATTGATTAGATTGACAATGATTAAGTGAGGTGGAAGTTTAGATCAAGCACTTTTTCTTTAATTTTGACTAACCCACTAACTGTTTGATTTATTGATTAAACTAACTAAAACTTCAATTTAGCAGTAGATTGAAGTATCATTGGTGTGTGCTTTTCTCATATTATGCTTGTATGTCAGGTACAAGAAGGACCACACTAAATTTTCATGAACAAGATGAAAGGACTCTCAGGAGGTTAAGGAGAGCTGAAAGAGGAAAAAATATTGTTGGAGAAGAGGAATCAGAAGAAGAATTTCATGAGATGGATGAACATTCAACTAACCCACCAGGTGGAGCAGAGAACAACAATGGAAATCCACCTCAGAGGAGAGTTTTGGCCTCCTACACCTTTGCCAATCCTAGACATTGTGGGAGCAGCATCTTGGCTCCAAATGTCAATGCAAATAATTTTGAACTCAAACCACAACTCATCACTTTGGTTCAGAATAATTGCTCTTTTGGTGGAGGATCACTTGAAGACCCACATCAACACTTATCCACATTCCTGAGAATATGCAATACTGTCAAAACTAATGGAGTACCTCCTGACAGTTACAAATTGATGCTATTCCCATTTTCATTAAGGGATAAGGCTGCACAATGGCTTGAAACTTTTCCCAAAGGAAGCATCACTAGTTGGGATGATTTGGTCACTAAATTTTTAGCCAAATTCTATCCACCCCAAAGGATCATCAGGCTAAAAACTGAGGTGCAGACATTCACTCAATTAGATGTCGAATCCTTGTATGAAGCATGGGAGAGATACAAAGCCTTAATCAGAAAATGTCCCCCAGAGATGTTCAATGAATGGGATGTGCTGCAGAATTTCTATGAAGGCTTGACGTTGAAATCTTAAGAGGCATTAGACCACTCTGCTGGAGGTTCATTACAACTGATGAAAACTGCTGAAGAAGCCCAGAATCTTGTGGACATGGTGGCCAACAATCAATACTTCTTTGCTCATCAAAGAACCCGCCAACCATCACAGAGAAAGGGGGTACTAGAACTGGAAGGAGTGGATTCCATTTTGGCTCAAAACAAGATAATGCAGCAGCAAATTCAACAACAATTTGAGCAAATGGCCAAGAGGATTGATAGCCTCCAAGTTGCAACAGTCAACACAAGCCAATCATCAACCAAATGGGGACAAAATGAAGAAAACCAAGAAGATCAGCAGCAGGAACAACCTCAATATGTGCACAACCAAAGCTCCGGCCAAAATGAAGTCTATGGTGACACCTACAATCCATCTTGGAAGAACCATCCAAACATAAGATGGGGAGATAACCACACTCAAAATCAGCAACCATGGCAAAGAAACTCAAACCAAAACAACTCAAGAAATAACCAAAACCACAACCAGCAGAACACTAACCCCAATCCATATAGAAAACCCCAAAACAACCACCCAAATTCTAGCTACTATCCACCTTAACCAATTCAAAAATTCACAAAACACATATCACCAACCCCATAATAACTCACAAAACCACCAGAATAACTTTTCCACATCCATATCCCAACCACAAAGTACCCCCACAATTAATTCAAACAACTTCCAACAACAACCATCTCATTTCACACAACCACAACCAAATTCAGACTCTCAAAGAATCTCAAGTCTAGAGAAAATGATGGAGAAACTCATGAAAAATCAAGAGATGGCAAGACAAGATCAGGAAGCTGCAAGGAAAAACCAAGAAGCTATAATCAAAAACCAAGAGGCTTCAATCAGAAATCTTGAGAGGAATATGGAACAAATGGCTAAACAAATTACAGAGG
>NW_026265035.1:498-1912 GCF_000817695.3 Arachis duranensis | reverse complement strand
TTTTTCAAAATCAATTTCTTTCTATTTTTAAAGATACTTACTATCAATCAATGATTTGATTCAACATTTCAAGTATGTTGCCTTTTCTGTTGAGAAAGGTTTAATATTTGAATCATATCTTTTCTTGTTAGTCAAGTTTTTAATTTTCAAATCAAATCTTTTTAAAATGTTTTTCAAATTATATTTTCTCAATCACATTTTTTTATCAATTATATCTTCTTAACCACATCTTTTTCAAAATAGTTTTCAATCAAATCTTTCTGACTTCTAATTTCAAAATCTTTTTCAAAAATCACTTGATTTCTTTTCCATTTTCATTTTCGAAAATTAAGTAATGTTTTTCAAAAATGTTTTCAAAATTTTTCACTTAATTTTCGAAAATTACTTCCCTCCTTTTCACATCCTTCTATTTATGGACTAACACTATCCCTTAAGGCAAAATTCGAACTCTATCTTCTCTGTTAAGTTCGAATTTTCCAATTCTGTCTTCTACTCTTCTTTTCCTCTGACACCTTAAGGAATCTCTATACTGTGACATAGAGGATTCCACATTTTCTTGTTCCCTTCTCTTTCTTATGAGCAGGAGCAAAGACAAAGGCATTCTTGTTGAGGCTGATCCTGAACCTGAAAGGACCTTGAAGAGAAAGCTAAGAGAAGCCAAAGCACAACTCTCTTTAGAGAACCTGAACGAATTCTTCAAGGAAGAAGAACTCATGGCAGCCGAAAACAACAATAATGCCAACAATGCAAGGAAGGTGCTGGGTGACTTTACTGCACCTACTCCCGATTTCTATGGGAGAAGCATCTCTATCCCTGCCATTGGAGCAAACAACTTTGAGCTTAAGCCTCAATTAGTTTCTCTAATGCAACAAAATTGCAAGTTCCACGGACTTCCATCGGAAGATCCTCATCAGTTTTTAGCTGAGTTCTTGCAAATCTGTGACACTGTCAAGACTAATGGGGTTGACCCTGAGGTCTACAGACTTATGCTATTCCCTTTTGCTGTAAGAGACAGAGCTAGGACATGGTTGGATTCTCAACCTAAAGAAAGCCTGGACTCTTGGGAAAAGCTAGTCAATGCCTTCTTGGCAAAGTTCTTTCCACCTCAAAAATTGAGTAAGCTTAGAGTGGAAGTCCAAACCTTGAGACAGAAGGAAGGTGAATCCCTCTATGAAGCTTGGTAAAGATACAAACAATTAATCAGAAAGTGTCCCTCTGACATGCTTTCTGAATGGAGCATCATAGGTATTTTCTATGATGGTCTCTCTGAATTGTCCAAGATGTCTTTGGATAGCTCTTCTGGAGGATCTCTTCATCTGAAGAAGACACCTACTGAAGCTCAAGAACTGATTGAAATGGTTGCAAATAACCAATTCATGTACACTTCTGAAAGAAATCCTGTGAACAATGGGAG
>NW_026265035.1:0-342 GCF_000817695.3 Arachis duranensis | reverse complement strand
ATCAGGCAGTACTAAGGACGCTTCATCTGAAGAAGAAGCTTATAATCCTGAGAACCCATCAATGGAAGAGGTGAATTACATGGGAGAATCCTATGGAAACACCTATAATCCTTCATGGAGAAATCATCCAAATTTTTCATGGAAGGATCAACAGAGACCTCAACAAGGTTTCAATAACAATAATGGTGGAAGGAACAGGTTTAGCAATAGCAAGCCTTTTCCATCATCTTCTCAGCAACAGACAGAGAGCTCTAAACAGAATACCTCTGACTTAGCAACCATGGTCTCTGATCTAATCAAAACCACTCAAAGTTTCATGACTGAAACTAGGTCTTCCATTAG
>NW_026265034.1:42726-44533 GCF_000817695.3 Arachis duranensis | reverse complement strand
TGTTATTTTATGTTTTATGTAGGTTGATGATCATGGGAAGTCACAAAATCAATTGAAAAAGCAAAAACAGAATGAAAAAAAAACAGAAAGAAAAATAGCACACCCTGGAGGAAGACCTTGCTGGCATTTAAACGCCAGTAAGGGCAGCAAATGGGCGTTTAACGCCCAGTCTGGCACCATTCTGGGCGTTTAACGCCAGAAAGGGGCACCAGACTGGCGTTAAACGCCAGAAAAGGGCAAGAAGCTGGCGTTAAATGCCAGAAATGGGTACCAGCCCGGCGTTTAATGCCAGAATTAGCATGGAGAGCATTTTTGCTCACCACTTAGTGCAGGGATGACTTTTCCTTGACACCTCAGGATCTGTGGACCCCACAGGATCCCCACCTACTCTTAGAGTGGAAGTCCAAACCTTCAGACAGAAGAAAGGTGAATCCCTCTATGAAGCTTGGGAAAGATACAAACAATTGATCCGAAAGTGTCCCTCTGACATGCTTTCTGAATGGAGCATCATAGGTATCTTCTATGATGGTCTGTCTGAGCTGTCCAAGATGTCATTAGACAGCTCTGCTGGAGGATCTCTTCATCTGAAGAAGACGCCTGCAGAAGCTCAAGAACTCATTGAAATAGTTGCAAATAACCAATTCATGTACACTTCTGAAAGGAATCCTGTGAACAATGGGACAAATAAGAAGAAAGGAGTTCTTGAGATTGATACTCTGAATGCCATATTGGCTCAGAACAAAATATTGACTCAACAAGTCAATATGATTTCTCAAAGTCTATCTGGAATGCAAGCTGCACCAGGCAGTACTAAGGACGCTTCATCTGAAGAAGAAGCTTATCATCTTGAGAATCCTTCAATAGAAGAGGTGAATTACATGGGAGAACCCTATGCAAACACCTATAATCCTTCATGGAGGAATCATCCAAATCTCTCATAGAAGGATCAACAGAGACCTCAACAAGTTTTCAACAACAATAATGGTGGAAGAAACAGGTTTAGCAGTGGCAAGCCTTTTCCATCATCTTCTCATCAACAAACAGAGAATTCTAAGCAGAGCCATTCTGACTTAGCAACCATGGTCTCTAATCTAATCAAAACCACTCAAAGTTTCATGACTGAAACAAGGTCCTCCATTAGAAACTTGGAGGCACAAGTGGGATAGCTGAGCAAGAAAATTACTGAACTCCCTTCTAGTACTCTTCCAAGCAATACAGAAGAGAATCCAAAAGGAGAATGCAAGGCCATTAACATGACCCACATGGCCAAACTTGGAGAGGAGGAAGAGGCAGAGATCGCCACTGAGGAAGACCTCAATGGACGTCCACTGGCCTCCAATGAGTTCCCTAATGAGGAACAATGGGAATCTGAGGCTCACATAGAGACCACAGAGATTCCATTGGATTTACTTTTGCCATTCGTGAGCTCTGATGAGTATTCTTCCTCTGAAGAGGATGAGTATGTCACTGAAGAGCAAGTTGTTAAATACCTTGGAGCAATCATAAAGCTAAATGACAAGTTATTTGGTAATGAGACTTGGGAGGATGAACCCCCTTTGCTCACCAAAGAATTGGATGACTTGTCTAGGCAGAAACTACCTCAAAAGAGACAGGACCCTGGGAAGTTCTCAATACCTTGTACCATAGGCACCATGACCTTTAAAAATGCTCTGTGTGACCTAGGGTCAAGTACAAACCTCATGCCCCTCTCTGTAATGGAGAAGCTAGGGATCTTTGAGGTACAAGCTGCAAGAATCTCACTAGAGATGGCAGACAATTCAAGAAAACAAGCTTATGGACTTGTAGA
>NW_026265034.1:40150-41215 GCF_000817695.3 Arachis duranensis | reverse complement strand
TGTAAGGTTGGCATTCAACTTGCCCATGATGCAAGGAGATGAACACCCTTACACTAGAAGGGTCAACTTTGATCAAAGGTTGGACCAAGTCCTCATAGACATTTATGAAGAGGGCGCTCAATGGAAGAGAGATTCAAGAGGGAAGCCGGTTCAACTGAGAAGGCATGACCTCAAGCCTGTGGCTAGAGGATGGTTGGAGTTTATCCAACGCTCAATCATTCCCACTAGCAACCGGTCCGAAGTTACTATAGACCGGGCTATCATGATTCATAGCATCATGATTGGAGAGGAAGTAGAAGTTCATGAGGTTATAGCCCAAGAACTTTATAAGGTGGCGGACAAGTCCTCTACCTTGGCAAGGTTAGCCATTCCTCATCTCATTTGTCACCTCTGTTATTCAGCTGGAATTGACATAGATGGAAACATCCTCATTGATGAGGACAAGCCCATCACTAAGAAAAGGATGGAGCAAACAAGAGATCCCACTCATCATGAAATCCCTGAGATGCCTCAAGGGCCCTCTCATCATGAAATCCCTGAGATGCCTCAAGGGATGCACTTTCTTCCACAAAACTATTGGGAGCAAATCAACACCTCCCTAGGAGAATTGAGTTCCAACAAGGGACAACTAAGGGTAGAGCACCAAGAACATTCCATCCTCCTCCATGAAATTAGAGAATATCAAAGAATCATGAGAGAGGAGCAACAAAGGCAAGGAAGAGACATTGAGGAGCTCAAGCACTCCATAAGATCTTCAAGAGGAAGAACAAGCCGCCATTACTAAGGTGGACCCGTTCTTTAATCTCCTTGTTCCTTATTTTCCTGTTTTTCGAAAATTATGCTTATGTTTACCTATGTTTGTGTCTTATGGTCATTAGTGTGTTAGTGTCTATGCCTTAAAGTTATGAATGTCCTATGAATCCATCACCTTTCTTAAATGAAAAAATTGTTCTTAATTGTAAAAGAGAAGAATCGCATGAATTTGAATTTTATAACAGATTAATTATATTGATGTGGTGGCAATACTTTTGTTTTCTGAATGTATGCTTGAACAGTGCATATGTC
>NW_026265034.1:38371-39814 GCF_000817695.3 Arachis duranensis | reverse complement strand
GTCTCTACACATGAAAGCTTCAATGCTTAGCCCAAGCACACACCAAGTGGGCCTGGAAGTGGATTTTTATGTCATTTACTCATCTCTGTAAACCCTAGGCTACTAGTTCTCTACAAATAGGACATTTAAATATTGTATTTTCATCTTGGTTCTTCTGGTTCCCTCTCTGGGGCCGAAGCCAATGATCACTATTATCACTTATATATTTTCAACGGTGGAGTTTCTACACACCATAGATTAAGGTGTGGAGCTCTGCTGTACCTCGAGTATTCATGCAATTACTATTGTTCTTCTATTTAATTCAGTTTATTCTTGTTCTAAGATATTCATTTGCACCCAAGAACATGATGAATGTGATGATTATGTGACACTCATCATCATTCTCACATATGAACGAGTGCCTGACAACCACTTCTGTTCTACAAGCAAACAAGGCTTGAATATTTATCTCTTGGATCCCTTGATCGGAATCTTCATGGTATAAGCTAGAATTGATGGCGGCATTCAAGAGAATCCGGAAGGTCTAAACCTTGTCTGTGGTATTCTGAGTAGGATTCAATGATTGAATGATTGTGATGAGCTTCAAACTCCTGAAGGCTGGGCGTTAGTGACAGACGCAAAAGAATCAATGGATTCTATTCTAACCTGATTGAGAACCGACAGATGATTAGCCGTGCCGTGACAGGGTGCGTTCAACATTTTCACTGAGAGGATGGGATTGTAGCCACTGACAACGGTGATGCCCAACATACAGCTTGCCATGGAAAGGAGTAAGAAGGATTGAATGAAGACAGTAGAAAGCAGAGAGACGGAAGGGACAAAGCATCTCCATTCGCTTATCTGAAGTTCTCACCAATGACTTACATAAGTATCTCTATCTTTATTTTATGCCTTATTCGTATATCATCCGTAACCAATTGAATCTGCCTGACTAAGATTTACAAGGTGACCATAGCTTGCTTCATACCAACAATCTCCGTGGGATCGACCCTTACTCGCGTAAGGTTTATTACTTGGATGACACAGTGCACTTGCTGGTTAGTTGTGCGAAGTTGTGATAAAGAGTTGAGATTGCAATTGAGCGTACCATGTTGATGGCGCTATTGATGATCACAATTTCGTGCACCACTCACCCATGTTCTTTAAATGACGCAATCCAGAGGAGGACACCTAAAGGCGTGCCATAATGGCCTCATCTTCGGCAGGCTCCTCTGGGTTTTTTTCCGGTTTTTTTCTTCTTTTTTTTTTTTACGTTGTGCTGACCCTTTTTCTTTAAATGACACTATCCAGAGGAGGACATCTAAAGGCGAGCCGTAATGGTCTCATCTTCGGCAGGCTCCTCTGATTTTTTCCGGTTTTTTTTTTACGTTGTGCTGACCCTTTTTCTTTAAATGACGCTATCCCGAGGAGGACACCTAAAAGGGAGCCGTAATGGCCTCATCT
>NW_026265034.1:33203-38278 GCF_000817695.3 Arachis duranensis | reverse complement strand
TTTTTTTTACTTTGTGCTGACCCTTGTTCTTTAAATGACGCTATCCAGAGGAGGACACCTAAAGGCGAGCCGTAATGGCCTCATCTACGACAGGCTCCTCCGTTTTTTTTTCCGAATTTTTTTTCCAGGTCTTTTTTTCTAATTTTTTTTTTCTGACCCTTGTTCTTTAAATGACGCTATACAGAGGAGGACACCTAAAAGCGAGTCGTAATGGCCTCATCTTCGCAGGCTCATCCAATTTTTTTTCGATTTTTTTTACATTGTGCTGACCCTTTTTCTTTAAATGACGCTATCCCGAGGAGGACACCTAATGGGGAGCCGTAATGGCCTCATCTTCGGCAGGCTCCCCCGGTTTTTTTCCATTTTTTTTACGTTGTGCTGACCCTTGATCTTTAAATGACGCTATTCAGATGAGGACACCTAAAAGCGAGCCGTTATGGCCTAATCTCCGGTAGGCTCCTCCGGTATTTTTTTTTCCCGATTTTTTTCCAGCTTTTTTTCCATTTTTTTTACGTTGTGCCGATCCTTGTTCTTTAAGTGACGCTATCCAGAGGAGGACACCTATAGGCGAGCCGTAATGGCCCCATATCCAGAGGAAGACACCTAAAGGCGAGCCGTAATGGCCTCATCTTCGGCAGGATCCTCCGATTTTTTTTTTCGATTTTCTTTTTCATTTTTTTTATTTAAGTTGTGCTCACCCTTGTTCTTTAAATGACGCGATCCAGAGGAGGACACCTAAAGGCGAGCCATAATGGCCTCATCTTCGGTAGGCTCCTCCGTTTTTTTTTTTTTGGTTTTTTTCCTTTTTTTTTTACGTTGTGCTGACCCATGTTCTTTAAATGACACTATCCAGAGGAGGACACCTAAAGGCGAGCCGTAATGGTCTCATCTTCGGCAGGCTCCTCTGATTTTTTTTTCCGATTTTTTTTTACGTTGTGCTGACCCTTGTTCTTTAAATGACGCTATCCAGAGGAGGACACCTATAGGCGAGCCGTAATGACCTCATCTTCAGCAGGCTCCTCCGGTTTTTTTTTCGAATTTTTTTTCCATCTCTTTTTTTCCAAATTTTTTTTTCTGGCCCTTGTTCTTCAAATGACGCTCTACAGCGGAGGACACCTAAAGGCGAGCCGTAATTGCCTCATCTTTGGCAGGCTCATCCGATTTTTTTTCGATTTTTTTTTACGTTGTGCTGACCCTTTTTCTTTAAACGATGCTATCTCGAGGAGGACACCTAAAGGGGAGCCGAAATTCCCTCATCTTCGGCAGGCTCCTCCGGTATTTTTTCCATTTTTTTCTTACGTTGTGCTGACCCTTGATCTTTAAATGACGCTATCCAGAGGAGAACACCTAAAAGCGAGCCGTAATGGCCTAATCTCCGGTAGGCTCCTCCGGTATTTTTTTTTCCGGATTTTTTACCAGCTTTTTTTTTCCATTTTTTTTACGTTGTGCCGACCCTTGTTCTTTAAATGACGCAATCCAGTGGAAGTCACCTAAAGGCGAGCCGTAATGGCCTCATCTTCGGCAGGCTCCTCCGGTTTTTTTCTGGATTTTTTCCTTTTTTTTTACGTTGTGCTGACCCTTGTTCTTTAAATGACACTATCCAGAGGAGGACATCTAAAGGCGAGCCGTAATGGTCTCATCTTCGGCAGGCTCCTCTGATTTTTTTTCCAATTTTTTTTTACGTTGTGCTGACCCTTGTTATTTAAATGACGCTATCCCGAGGAGGACACCTAAAGGGGAGCCGTAATGGCCGCATCTTCGGCAGGCTCCTCTGGTTTTTTTTATCGGATTTTTTTTCCAGCTTTTTTTTCCATTTTTTTACGTTGTGCTAACCCTTGTTCTTTAAATGACGCTATCCAAGGGAGGACAACTAAAGGCGAGCCGTAATGGCCTCATCTTCGGCAGGCTCCTCCGGTTTTTTTTTTCCGAATTTTTTTTCCAGCTTTTTTTTTCAATTTTTTTCTGACCCTTGTTCTTTAAATGACGCTATACAGAGGAGGACACCTAAAGGCGAGTCGTAATGGCCTCATCTTCGGCAGGCTCATTCGATTTTTTTTTCGATTTTTTTTTTATGTTGTGCTGACCCTTTTTCTTTAAATGACGCTATTCCGAGGAGGGCACCTAAAGGGGAGCCGTAATGGCCTCATCTTTGGCAGGCTCCTCCAGTTTTGTTTCCATTTTTTTTTACGTTGTGCTGACCCTTGTTCTTTAAGTGACGCTCTCCAGAGGAATTCTTTAAATGACGCTATCCAGAGGAAGACACCTAAAGGCGAGCCGTAATGGCCTCATCTTCGGCAGGCTCCTCCGATTTTTGTTTTCCGATTTTCTTTTTCATTTTTTTATTTACGTTGTGCTCACCCTTGTTCTTTAAATGACGCGAACCAGAGGAGGACACCTAAAGGTGAGCTGTAATGGCCTCATTTCGGCAGGCTCCTCCGGTTTTTTTCTGGTTTTTTCCTTTTTTTACGTTGTGCTGACCCTTGTTCTTTAAATGACACTATCCAAAGGAGGACACCTAAAGGCGAGCCGTAATGGTCTCATCTTCGGCAGGCTCCTCTAATTTTTTCCGATTTTTTTTTTACGTTGTGCTGACCCATCCCGAGGAGGACACCTAAAGGGGAGCCGTAATGGCCTTATCTTCAGCAGGCTCCTCCGGTTTTGTTTCCATTTTTTTTTACGTTGTGCTGACCCTTGATCTTTAAATGACGCTATCCAGAGGAGGACACCTAAAAGCGAGCTGTAATGGCCTATCTACGGTAGGCTCCTCCGGTATTTTTTTTCTGGATTTTTTTCTAGCTTTTTTTTTCATTTTTTTCACGTTGTGCCGACCCTTGTTCTTTAAGTGATGCTATCCAGAGGAGGACACCTATAGGCGAGCCGTAATGGCCCCATCTTCGGCAGGCTCCTCCGATTTTTTTTTCCGATTTTCGTTTTCATTTTTTTTTATTTACATTGTGCTCACCCTTGTTCTTTAAATGTCGCTATCCAGAGGAGGACACCTAAAGGCGAGCCGTAATGGCCTCATCTTCGGCAGGCTCCTCCGTTTTTTTTTTATCGGTTTTTTTCCTTTTTTTAAGTTGTGTTGACCCTTGTTCTTTAAATGACGCTATCTCGAGGTGGACACCTAAAGGGGAGCCGTAATGGCCTCATCTTCGGCAGGCTCCTCCGATTTTTTTCCCTTGATTTTTTTCCAGCTTTTTTTTCATTTTTTTTACGTTGTGCTGACCCTTGTTCTTTAAATGACGCTATCCAGAGGAGGACACCTAAAGGCGAGCTGTAATCTCCTCATCTTCGGCAGGCTCCTCCAATTTTTTTTCGATTTTTTTTACGTTGTGCTGACCCTTGTTCTTTAAATGACGCTATCAAGAGGAGGACACCTAAAGGCGAGTCGTTATGGCCTAATCTTCGGTAGGCTTCTCCGGTTTTTTTTTTCCGGATTTTTTTCCAGATTTTTTTTCCATTTTTTTTTACGTTGTGCTGATCCTTGTTCTTTAAATGACGCTATCCAGAGGAGGACACCTAAAGGCTAGCCGTAATGGCCTCATCTTCGGCAGGCTCCTCCGATTTTTTTCCGATATTTTTTTTAGTTTTTTTATTTACATTGTGCTCACCCTTGTTCTTTAAATGACGCTATCCAGAGGAGGACACCTAAAGGCGAGCCGTAATGGCCTCATCTCCGGCAGGCTCATCCGATTTTTTTTTTAGTTTTTTTGTTTATTTTGTTTTTTTTTTTGTTGTGCTGACCCTTGTTCTTTAAATGACGCTATCCCGAGGAGGACGCCTAAAGGTGAGCCGTAATGGCCTCATCTTCGGCATGCTCCTCCAGTTTTTTTTTTCGGATTTATTCTCCAGCTTTTTTTTTCAAGTTTTTTTTTATTTTTTTTATGTTGTGCTGACCCTTTTACTTTAAATGACGCTATCCAGAGGAGGACACCTAAACGCGAGCGGTAATGGCCTCATCTTCGGCAAGCTCCTCCGATTTTTTTCCAGCTTTTTTTTCATTTTTTTTACGTTGTGCTGACCCTTGTTCTTTAAATGACGCTATCCAGAGGAGGACACCAAAAGGCGAGCCGTAAAGGCCTCATCTTTGGCAAGCTCCTCCGATTTTTTTCCCGATTTTTTTCTGTTTTTTTTTATTTACGTTGTGCTCACCCTTGATCTTTAAATGACGCTATCCAGAGGAGGACACCTAAAAGCGAGCTGTAATGGCCTAATCTACGGTAGGCTCCTCCGGAATTTTTTTCCCAGATTTTTTGCTAGCATTTTTTTCCATTTTTTTCACGTTGTGCCGACCCTTTTTCTTTAAGTGATGCTATCCAGAGGAGGACACCTATAGGCGAGCCGTAATGGCCCCATCTTCGGCAGGCTCCTCCGATTTTTTTTTCCGATTTTCTTTTTCATTTTTTTTTATTTACATTGTGCTCACCCTTGTTCTTTAAATGTCGCTATCCAGAGGAGGACACCTAAAGGCGAGCCGTAATGGCCTCATCTTCGGCAGGCTCCTCCGTTTTTTTTTATCGGTTTTTTTCCTTTTTTTAAGTTGTGCTGACCCTTGTTCTTTAAATGACGCTATCTCGAGGTGGACACCTAAAAGGGAGCCGTAATGGCCTCATCTTCGGCAGGCTCCTCCAGTTTTTTTCCCTTGATTTTTTTCCAGCTTTTTTTTCATTTTTTTTACGTTGTGCTGACCCTTGTTCTTTAAATGACGCTATCCAGAGGAGGACACCTAAAGGCGAGCCGTAATCTCCTCATCTTCGGCAGGCTCCTCCAATTTTTTTTTCGATTTTTTTTACGTTGTGCTGACCCTTGTTCTTTAAATGACGCTATCAAGAGGAGGACACCTAAAGGCGAGTCGTTATGGCCTAATCTTCGGTAGGCTTCTCCGGTTTTTTTTTTCCGGATTTTTTTCCAAATTTTTTTTCCATCTTTTTTACGTTGTGCTGATCCTTGTTCTTTAAATGACGCTATCCAGAGGAGGACACCTAAAGGCTAGCCGTAATGGCCTCATCTTCGGCAGGCTCCTCCGATTTTTTTTCCGATATTTTTTTTAGTTTTTTTATTTACATTGTGCTCAC
>NW_026265034.1:31928-33013 GCF_000817695.3 Arachis duranensis | reverse complement strand
CTATCCCGAGGAGGACGCCTAAAGGTGAGCCGTAATGGCCTCATCTTCGGCATGCTCCTCCAGTTTTTTTTTTCGGATTTATTCTCTAGCTTTTTTTTTCAAGTTTTTTTTTTTATGTTGTGCTGACCCTTTTACTTTAAATGACGCTATCCAGAGGAGGACACCTAAACGCGAGCGGTAATGGCCTCATCTTCGGCAAGCTCATCCGATTTTTTTCCAGCATTTTTTTCATTTTTTTTACGTTGTGCTGACCCTTTTTCTTTAAATGACGTTATCCCAAGGAGGACACCTAAAGGGGAGCCGTAATGGCCTTATCTTCAGCAGGCTCCTCCGGTTTTGTTTCCTTTTTTTTTTACGTTGTGCTGACCCTTGATCTTTAAATGACGCTATCCAGAGGAGGACACCTAAAAGCGAGCTGTAATGGCCTAATCTACGGTAGGCTCCTCTGGTATTTTTTTTCCAGATTTTTTGCTAGCATTTTTTTCCATTTTTTTCACGTTGTGCCGACCCTTGTTCTTTAAGTGATGCTATCCAGAGGAGGACACCTATAGGCGAGCCGTAATGGCCCCATCTTCGGCAGCCTCCTTCGATTATTTTTTCGATTTTCTTTTTCATTTTTTTATTTACATTGTGCTCACGCTTTTTCTTTAAATGACGCGATCCAGAGGAGGGAACCTGAAGGCGAGCCGTAATTGCCTCATCTTCGGCAGGCTCCTCCGGTTTGTTTTTCCTGTTTTTTTCCTTTTTTTTTACGTTGTGCTGACCCTTGTTCTTTAAATGACACTATCCAGAGCAGGACACCTAAAGGCGAGCCGTAATGGTCTCATCTTCGGCAGGCTCCTACGGTTTTTTTTTTTACGTTGTGCTGAACTTTGTTCTTTAAATGACGCTATCTAGAGCAGGACACCTAAATGCGAGCCGTAATGGCCTCATATTCGGCAGGCTCCTACGGTTTTTTTTTCCGGATTTTTTTCCAGCTTTTTTTTCCAATTTTTTTCTGACCCTTGTTCTTTAAATGACGCTATACAGAGGAGGACACCTAAAGGCGAGCCGTAATGGCCTCATCTTCGGCAGGCTCATTCGAT
>NW_026265034.1:30225-31734 GCF_000817695.3 Arachis duranensis | reverse complement strand
ATGACGCTATCCAGAAGAGGACACCTAAAGGCGAGCCGTAATGGCCTAATCTCCGGTAGGTTCCTCCGGTATTTTTTTTCCAGATTTTTTTCCAGCTTTTTTCCATTTTTTTACGTTGTGCTGACCCTTGTTCTTTAAATGACGCTATCCAGAGGAGGACACCTATAGGCGAGCCGTAATGGCCTCATATTCGGCAGGCTCCTCCGATTTTTTTTCCAATTTTCTTTTTCATTTTTTTATTTACATTGTTCTCACCCTTGTTCTTTAAATGACGCTATCCAGAGGAGGACACCTAAAGGCGAGTCGTAATGTCCTCATCTTTGGTAGGTTCCTCCGGTTTTTTTCCGGATTTTTTCAGCTTTTTTTTTCCAGTGTTCTTTTTTTTCAATTCTGACCCTTGTTCTTTAAATGACGCTATACTAAGGAGGACACCTAAAGGCGAGCCGTATTGGCCTAATCTTCGGCAGGCTCATCCAATTTTTTTTCGATTTTTTTTTACATTGTACTGACCCTTGTTCTTTAAATGACGCTATCCCGAGGAGGACGCCTAAAGGCGAGCCGTAATGGCCTCATCTTCGGCAGGCTCCTCCAGTTTTTTTTCGGATTTATTTTCAAGGTTTTTTTTCAATTTTTTTTATTTTTTTTTTATGTTGTGCTGACCCTTTTTCTTTAAATGACGCTATCCAGAGGAGGACACCTAAACGCCAGCCGTAATGGTCTCATCTTCGGCAGGCGCCTCTGATTTGTTTTTTCCGGTTTTTTTTTTTTACGTTGTGCTGACCCTTGTTCATTAAATGACGCTATCCCGAGGTGGACACCTAAAGGGGAGCCGTAATGGCCTCATCTTCGGCAGGCTCCTCCGGTTTTTTTTCCCCTGATTTTTTTCCCGCTTTTTTTTCATTTTTTTTTCGTTGTGCTGACCCTTGTTCTTTAAATGACGCTATCCAGAGGAGGACACCTATAGGCGAGCCGTAATGGCCTCATATTCGGCAGGCTCCTCCGATTTTTTTTCCAATTTTCTTTTTCATTTTTTTATTTACATTGTTCTCACCCTTGTTCTTTAAATGACGCTATCCAGAGGAGGACACCTAAAGGCGAGTCGTAATGTCCTCATCTTTGGTAGGTTCCTCCGGTTTTTTTCCGGATTTTTTCAGCTTTTTTTTTCCAGTGTTCTTTTTTTTCAATTCTGACCCTTGTTCTTTAAATGACGCTATACTAAGGAGGACACCTAAAGGCGAGCCGTATTGGCCTAATCTTCGGCAGGCTCATCCAATTTTTTTCGATTTTTGTTTACATTGTGCTGACCCTTGTTCTTTAAATGATGCTATCAAGAGGAGGATACCTAAAGGCGAGTCGTAATGGCCTAATCTTCGGTAGGCTTCTCCGGTTTTTTTCCAGATTTTTCTCCAGCTTTTTTTTCCATTTTTTTTACGTTGTGCTGACCCTTAATCTTTAAATGACGCTATCCCGAGGAGGACACCAAAAGGGGAGCCGTAATGGCCTCATCTT
>NW_026265034.1:26606-29668 GCF_000817695.3 Arachis duranensis | reverse complement strand
CTAAAGGGGAGCCGTAATGGCCTCATCTCCGGCAGGCTTATCCGATTTTTTTTTAGTTTTTTTGTTTATTTTGTTTTTTTTTTTTGGTTGTGCTCACACTTGTTCTTTAAATGACGCTATCCCGAGGAGGACACCTAAAGGGGAGCCGTAATGGCCTCATCTTCGGCAGGCTCATCCGATTTTTTTTATCGGTTTTTTTCCTTTTTTTAAGTTGTGCTGACCCTTGTTCTTTATATGACGCTATCTCGAGGTGGACACCTAAAGGGGAGCCGTAATGGCCTCATCTTCGGCAGGCTCCTCCGGTTTTTTTCCCTTGATTTTTTTCCAGCTTTTTTTTCATTTTTTTTACGTTGTGCTGACCCTTGTTCTTTAAATGACGCTATCCAGAGGAGGACACCTAAAGGCGAGCCGTAATCTCCTCATCTTCGGCAGGCTCCTCCAATTTTTTTTTCGATTTTTTTTACGTTGTGCTGACCCTTGTTGTTTAAATGACGCTATCAAGAGGAGGACACCTAAAGGCGAGTCGTTATGGCCTAATCTTCGGTAGGCTTCTCCGGTTTTTTTTTTCGGATTTTTTTCCAGATTTTTTTTCCATTTTTTGTACGTTGTGCTGATCCTTGTTCTTTAAATGACGCTATCCAGAGGAGGACACCTAAAGGCTAGCCGTAATGGCCTCATCTTCGGCAGGCTCCTACGATTTTTTTTCCGATATTTTTTTTAGTTTTTTTATTTACATTGTGCTCACCCTTGTTCTTTAAATGATGCTATCCAGAGGAGGACACCTAAAGGCGAACCGTAATGGCCTCATCTCCGGCAGGCTCATCCGATTTTTTGTTAGTTTTTTTGTTTATTTTGTTTTTTTTTTTGGTTGTGCTGACCCTTGTTCTTTAAATGACGCTATCCCGAGGAGGACGCCTAAAGGTGAGCCATAATGGCCTCATCTTCGGCATGCTCCTCCAGTTTTTTTTTTCGGATTTATTCTCCAGCTTTTTTTTTCAAGTTTTTTTTTTTATTTTTTTTTATGTTGTGCTGACCCTTTTACTTTAAATGACGCTATCCAGAGGAGGACACCTAAACGCGAGCGGTAATGGCCTCATCTTCGGCAAGCTCCTCCGATTTTTTTCCAGCTTTTTTTTCATTTTTTTTACGTTGTGCTGACCTTTTTTCTTTAAATGACGTTATCCCAAGGAGGACACCTAAAGGGGAGCCGTAATGGCCTTATCTTCAGCAGGCTCCTCCGGTTTTGTTTCCTTTTTTTTTACGTTGTGCTGACCCTTGATCTTTAAATGACGCTATCCAGAGGAGGACACCTAAAAGCGAGCTGTAATGGCCTAATCTACGGTAGGCTCCTCCGGTATTTTTTTCCAGATTTTTTGCTAGCATTTTTTTCAATTTTTTTCACGTTGTGCCGACCCTTGTTCTTTAAGTGATGCTATCCACAGGAGGACACCTATAGGCGAGCCGTAATGGCCCCATCTTCGGCAGCCTCCTTCGATTATTTTTTCGATTTTCTTTTTCATTTTTTTATTTACATTGTGCTCACGCTTTTTCTTTAAATGACGCGATCCAGAGGAGGACACCTAAAGGCGAGCCGTAATTGCCTCATCTTCGGCAGGCTCCTCCGGTTTGTTTTTCCTGTTTTTTTCCTTTTTTTTACGTTGTGCTGACCCTTGTTCTTTAAATGACACTATCCAGAGCAGGACACCTAAAGGCGAGCCGTAATGGTCTCATCTTCGGCAGGCTCCTCTGATTTTTTTTCCGGTTTTTCTTTTTTTTACGTTGTGCTGAACTTTGTTCTTTAAATGACGCTATCTAGAGCAGGACACCTAAATGCGAGCCGTAATGGCCTCATATTCGGCAGGCTCCTACGGTTTTTTTTTTCCGGATTTTTTTCCAGCTTTTTTTTTCCAATTTTTTTTCTGACCCTTGTTCTTTTCCATTTTTTTTACGTTGTGCTGACCCTTGTTCTTTAAATGACGCTATCCAGAGGAGGACACCTAAAGGCTAGCCGTAATGGCCTCATCTTCGGCAGGCTCCTCCGGTTTTTTTCCATTTTTTTTTACGTTGTGTTGACCCTTGATCTTTAAATGACGCTATCCAGAAGAGGACACCTAAAGGCGAGCCGTAACGGCCTAATCTCCGGTAGGTTCCTCCGGTATTTTTTTTCCAGATTTTTTTCCAGCTTTTTTTCCATTTTTTTTACGTTGTGCTGACCCTTGTTCTTTAAATGACGCTATCCAGAGGAGGACACCTAAAGGCGAGTCGTAATGTCCTCATCTTTGGTAGGTTCCTCCGGTTTTTTTCCGGATTTTTTCAGCTTTTTTTTTTCAGTGTTCTTTTTTTTCAATTCTGACCCTTGTTCTTTAAATGACGCTATACTAAGGAGGACACCTAAATGCGAGCCGTATTGGCCTAATCTTCGGCAGGCTCATCCAATTTTTTTTCGATTTTTTTTTACATTGTGCAGACCCTTGTTCTTTAAATGATGCTATCAAGAGGAGGATACCTAAAGGCGAGTCGTAATGGCCTAATCTTCGGTAGGCTTCTCCGGTTTTTTTTCCAGATTTTTCTCCAGCTTTTTTTTCCATTTTTTTTACGTTGTGTTGACCCTTGTTCTTTAAATGACGCTATCCAGAGGAGGACACCTAAAGGCTAGCCGTAATGGCCTCATCTTCAGCAGGCTCTTCCAATTTTTTTTATTTTTTTTTAGTTTTTTTATTTACATTGTGCTCACCCTTGTTCTTTAAATGACGCTATCCAGAGGAGGACACCTAAAGGCGAGCCGTAATGACCTCATCTCCGGCAGGCTCATCCGATTTTTTTTTAGTTTTTTGTTTATTTTATTTTTTTTGGTTGTACTGACCCTTGTTCTTTAAATGACGCTATCCCGAGGAGGACGCCTAAAGGCGAGCCGTAATGGCCTCATCTTCGGCAGGCTCCTCCAGTTTTTTTTTAGTTTTTTTTTTACGTTATGCAGACCCTTGTTCTTTAAATGACGCTATCCCGAGGAGGACACCTAAAGGCGAGTCGTAATGGCCTCATCTTCGGCAGGCTCTTCCGTT
>NW_026265034.1:21850-23966 GCF_000817695.3 Arachis duranensis | reverse complement strand
ACCCTTGTTCTTTAAATGACGCTATCCAGAGGAGGACACCTAAAGGCGAGCCGTAATAGCCTCATCTCCGGCAGGCTCATCCGATTTTTTTTTAGTTTTTTTGTTTATTTTGTTTTTTTTTTTGGTTGTGCTGACCCTTGTTCTTTAAATGACGCTATCCCGAGGAGGACGCCTAAAGGTGAGCCGTAATGGCCTCATCTTCGGCATGCTCCTCCAGTTTTTTTTTTCGGATTTATTCTCCAGCTTTTTTTTTTCAAGTTTTTTTTTTATTTTTTTATGTTGTGCTGACCCTTTTACTTTAAATGACGCTATCCAGAGGAGGACACCTAAACGCGAGCGGTAATGGCCTCATCTTCGGCAAGCTCCTCCGATTTTTTTCCAGCTTTTTTTCCATTTTTTTTACGTTGTGCTGACCTTTTTTCTTTAAATGACGTTATCCCAAGGAGGACACCTAAAGGGGAGCCGTAATGGCCTTATCTTCAACAGGCTCCTCCGGTTTTGTTCCCATTTTTTTTTTACGTTGTGCTGACCCTTGATCTTTAAATGACGCTATCCAGAGGAGGACACCTAAAAGCGAGCTGTAATGGCCTAATCTACGGTAGGCTCCTCCGGTATATTTTTTCCAGATTTTTTGCTAGCATTTTTTTCCATTTTTTTCACGTTGTGCCGACCCTTGTTCTTTAAGTGATGCTATCAAGAGGAGGACACCTATAGGCGAGCCGTAATGGCCCCATCTTCGGCAGCCTCCTTCGATTATTTTTTCGATTTTCTTTTTCATTTTTTTATTTACATTGTGCTCACGCTTTTTCTTTAAATGACGCGATCCAGAGGAGGGCACCTGAAGGCGAGCCGTAATTGCCTCATCTTCGGCAGGCTGCTCCGGTTTGTTTTTCCTGTTTTTTCCTTTTTTTTTACGTTGTGCTGACCCTTATTCTTTAAATGACACTATCCAGAGCAGGACACCTAAAGGCGAGCCGTAATGGTCTCATCTTCGGCAGGCTCCTCTGATTTTTTTTTCCGGTTTTTCTTTTTTTTACGTTGTGCTGAACTTTGTTCTTTAAATGACGCTATCTAGAGCAGGACACCTAAATGCGAGCCGTAATGGCCTCATATTCGGCAGGCTCCTACGGTTTTTTTCTTCCGGATTTTTTTCCAGCTTTTTTTTCCAATTTTTTCTGACCCTTGTTCTTTAAATGACGCTATACAGAGGAGGACACCTAAAGGCGAGCCGTAATGGCCTCATCTTCGGCAGGCTCATTCGATTTTTTTTTTTTGATTTTTTTTACGTTGTGCTGACCCTTTTTCTTTAAATGACGCTATCCAGAGGAGGACACCTAAAGGCTAGCCGTAATGGCCTCATCTTCGGCAGGCTCCTCCGGTTTTTTTCCATTTTTTTTACGTTGTGTTGACCCTTGATCTTTAAATGACGCTATCCAGAAGAGGACACCTAAAGGCGAGCCGTAATGGCCTAATCTCCGGTAGGTTCCTCCGGTATTTTTTTTCCGGATTTTTTTCCAGCTTTTTTCCATTTTTTTTACGTTGTGCTGACCCTTGTTCTTTAAATGACGCTATCCAGAGGAGGACACCTATAGGCGAGCTGTAATGGCCTCATATTCGGCAGGTTCCTCCGATTTTTTTTCCAATTTTCTTTTTCATTTTTTTTATTTACATTGTTCTCACCCTTGTTCTTTAAATGACGCTATCCAGAGGAGGACACCTAAAGGCGAGTCGTAATGTCCTCATCTTTGGTAGGTTCCTCCGGTTTTTTTCCGGATTTTTTCAGCTTTTTTTTTCCAGTGTTCTTTTTTTTCAATTCTGACCCTTGTTCTTTAAATGACGCTATACTAAGGAGGACACCTAAAGGCGAGCCGTATTGGCCTAATCTTCGGCAGGCTCATCCAATTTTTTTTCGATTTTTTTTTACATTGTGCTGACCCTTGTTCTTTAAATGATGCTATCAAGAGGAGGATACCTAAAGGCGAGTCGTAATGGCCTAATCTTCGGTAGGCTTCTCCGGTTTTTTTTCAAGATTTTTCTCCAGCTTTTTTTTCCATTTTTTTTACGTTGTGTTGACCCTTGTTCTTTAAATGACGCTATCCAGAGGAGGACACCTAAA
>NW_026265034.1:14556-18054 GCF_000817695.3 Arachis duranensis | reverse complement strand
TTTTTTTTACGTTGTGCTGACCCTTGTTCTTTAAATGACGCTATCCAGAGGAGGACACCTAAAGGCTAGCCGTAATGGCCTCATCTTCGGCATGCTCCAGCAGTTTTTTTTTCGGATTTATTTTCCAGCTTTTTTTTGTCAGGTTTTTTTTTTATTTTTTTTATGTTGTGCTGACCCTTTTACTTTAAATGACGCTATCCAGAGGAGGACACCTAAACGCGAGCGGTAATGGCCTCATCTTCGGCAAGCTCCTCCGATTTTTTTCCAGCTTTTTTTTCATTTTTTTTACGTTGTGCTGACCTTTTTTCTTTAAATGACGTTATCCCAAGGAGGACACCTAAAGGGGAGCCGTAATGGCCTTATCTTCAACAGGCTCCTCCGGTTTTGTTTCCATTTTTTTTTACGTTGTGCTGACCCTTGATCTTTAAATGACGCTATCCAGAGGAGGACACCTAAAAGCGAGCTGTAATGGCCTAATCTACGGTAGGCTCCTCCGGTATTTTTTTTCCGGATTTTTTGCTAGCTTTTTTTTTCCATTTTTTTTCACGTTGTGCCGACCCTTGTTCTTTAAGTGATGCTATACAGAGGAGGACACCTATAGGCGAGCCGTAATGGCCTCATATTCGGCAGGCTCCTTCGATTTTTTTTTTCGATTTTCTTTTTCATTTTTTTTATTTACATTGTGCTCACGCTTTTTCTTTAAATGACGCGATCCAGAGGAGGGCACCTGAAGGCGAGCCGTAATTGCCTCATCTTCGGCAGGCTGCTCCGGTTTGTTTTTCCTGTTTTTTCCTTTTTTTTTTACGTTGTGCTGACCCTTGTTCTTTAAATGACACTATCCAGAGCAGGACACCTAAAGGTGAGCCGTAATGGTCTCATCTTCGGCAGGCTCCTCTGATTTTTTTTTTCCGGTTTTTCTTTTTTTTACGTTGTGCTAAACTTTGTTCTTTAAATGACGCTATCTAGAGCAGGACACCTAAATGCGAGCCGTAATGGCCTCATATTCGGCAGGCTCCTACGGTTTTTTTTTTCCGGATTTTTTTCCAGCTTTTTTTTCCAATTTTTTTCTGACCCTTGTTCTCTTGTTCTTTAAATGACGCTATCCAGGGGAGGACGCCTAAAGGCGAGCCGTAATGGCCTCATCTTCGGCAGGCTCCTCCAGTTTTTTTTCGGATTTATTTTCAAGGTTTTTTTTCAATTTTTTTTATTTTTTTTTTATGTTGTGCTGACCCTTTTTCTTTAAATGACGCTATCCAGAGGAGGACACCTAAAGGCTAGCCGTAATGGCCTCATCTTCGGCAGGCTCCTCCGGTTTTTTTCCATTTTTTTTACGTTGTGTTGACCCTTGATCTTTAAATGACGCTATCCAGAAGAGGACACCTAAAGGCGAGCCGTAATGGCCTAATCTCCGGTAGGTTCCTCCGGTATTTTTTTTCCGGATTTTTTTCCAGCTTTTTTTCCATTTTTTTTACGTTGTGCTGACCCTTGTTCTTTAAATGACGCTATCCAGAGGAGGACACCTATAGGCGAGCCGTAATGGCCTCATATTCGGCAGGCTCCTCCGGTTTTTTTCCAATTTTCTTTTTCATTTTTTTTATTTACCTTGTTCTCACCCTTGTTCTTTAAATGACGCTATCCAGAGGAGGACACCTAAAGGCGAGTCGTAATGTCCTCATCTTTGGTAGGTTCCTCCGGTTTTTTTCCGGATTTTTCCAGCTTTTTTTTTTCAGTGTTCTTTTTTTTCAATTCTGACCCTTGTTCTTTAAATGACGCTATACTAAGGAGGACACCTAAATGCGAGCCGTATTGGCCTAATCTTCGGCAGGCTCATCCAATTTTTTTCGATTTTTGTTTACATTGTGCTGACCCTTGTTCTTTAAATGATGCTATCAAGAGGAGGATACCTAAAGGCGAGTCGTAATGGCCTAATCTTCGGTAGGCTTCTCCGGTTTTTTTTCAAGATTTTTCTCCAGCTTTTTTTTCCATTTTTTTTACGTTGTGTTGACCCTTGTTCTTTAAATGACGCTCATTTTTTTTACGTTGTGCTGACCCTTGTTCTTTAAATGACGCTATCCAGAGGAGGACACCTAAAGGCTAGCCGTAATGGCCTCATCTTCAGCAGGCTCTTCCAATTTTTTTTATTTTTTTTTAGTTTTTTTATTTACATTGTGCTCACCCTTGTTCTTTAAATGACGCTATCCAGAGGAGGACACCTAAAGGCGAGCCGTAATGACCTCATCTCCGGTAGGCTCATCCGATTTTTTTTTAGTTTTTTGTTTATTTTATTTTTTTTGGTTGTACTGACCCTTGTTCTTTAAATGACGCTATCCCGAGGAGGACGCCTAAAGGCGAGCCGTAATGGCCTCATCTTCGGCAGGCTCCTCCAGTTTTTTTTTCGGATTTATTTTCGAGGTTTTTTTGTCAATTTTTCAATTTTTTTTATTTTTTTTTATGTTGTGCTGACCCTTTTTCTTTAAATGACGCTATCCAGAGGAGGACACCTAAACGCCAGCCGTAATGGTCTCATCTTCGGCAGGCTCCTCTGATTTGTTTTTTCCGGTTTTTTTTTTTTACGTTGTGCTGACCCTTGTTCTTTAAATGACGCTATCCTGAGGTGGACACCTAAAGGGGAGCCGCAATGGCCTCATCTTCGACAGGCTCCTCCGGTTTTTTTTCCCCTGATTTTTTTCCCGCTTTTTTTTCATTTTTTTTACGTTGTGCTGACCCTTGTTCTTTAAATGACGCTATCCAGAGGAGGACACCTATAGGCGAGCCGTAATGGCCTAAAGGCGAGCCGTAATGGCCTCATCTCCGGCAGGCTCATCCGATTTTTTTTTAGTTTTTTTGTTTATTTTGTTTTTTTTTTGGTTGTGCTAACCCTTGTTCTTTAAATGACGCTATCCCGAGGAGGACGCCTAAAGGTGAGCCGTAATGGCCTCATCTTCGGCATGCTCCTCCAGTTTTTTTTTTCGGATTTATTCTCCAGCTTTTTTTTTTCAAGTTTTTTTTTTATTTTTTTTATGTTGTGCTGACCCTTTTACTTTAAATGACGCTATCCAGAGGAGGACACCTAAACGCGAGCGGTAATGGCCTCATCTTCGGCAAGCTCCTCCGATTTTTTTCCAGCTTTTTTTCCATTTTTTTTACGTTGTGCTGACCCTTTTCCTTTAAATGACGCTATCCAGAGGAGGACACCTAAACGCCAGCCGTAATGGTCTCATCTTCGGCAGGCTCCTCTGATTTGTTTTTTCCGGTTTTTTTTTTTTACGTTGTGCTGACCCTTGTTCTTTAAATGACGCTATCAAGAGGAGGACACCTAAAGGCGAGTCGTTATGGCCTAATCTTCGGTAGGCTTCTCCGGTTTTTTTTTTCCGGATTTTTTTCCAAATTTTTTTTCCATCTTTTTTACGTTGTGCTGATCCTTGTTCTTTAAATGACGCTATCCAGAGGAGGACACCTAAAGGCTAGCCGTAATGGCCTCATCTTCGGCAGGCTCCT
>NW_026265034.1:7823-14100 GCF_000817695.3 Arachis duranensis | reverse complement strand
CTCACACTTGTTCTTTAAATGACGCTATCCCGAGGAGGACACCTAAAGGGGAGCCGTAATGGCCTCATCTTCGGCAGGCTCCTCCGGTTTTTTTTTCCGGATTTATTTTCCAGCTTTTTTTTCAAGTTTTTTTTATTTTTTTTATGTTGTGCTGACCCTTTTTCTTTAAATGACGCTATCTAGAGGAGGACACCTAAAGGCGAGCCGTAATGGCCTCATCTTCGGCAAGCTCCTCCGATTTTTTTTCCCGATTTTTTTTCAGTTTTCTTTTATTTACATTGTGCTCACCCATGTTCTTTAAATGATGCTATCCAGAGGAGGACACCTAAAGGCGAGCCGTACTGGCCTCATCTTCGGCAGGATCCTCCGTTTATTTTTTAGTTTATTTTTTTTTTAGTTGTGCTGACCCTTGTTCTTTAAATGACGCTATCCAGAGCAGGACACCTAAAGGCGAGCCATAATGGCCTCATCTTTGGCATGCTCCTCCGATTTTTTTTACGTTGTGCTCACCCTTGTTCTTTAAATGACGCTATCCAAAGGAGGACACCTAAATACGAGCCGTAATGGCCTCATCTTCGACAGGCTCCTCTGATTTTTTTCAGTTTTTTTCAGTTTTTTTTTTACGTTGTGCTGACCCTTGTTCTTTAAATGACGCTATCCCAAGGAGGACACCTAAAGGGGAGCCGTAATGGCCTCATCTTATGCAGGCTCCTCCAGTTTTTTTTTTCCAGATTTTTTTTCCAGCTTTTTATTCAGTTTTTTTTCTTTTTTTTTTTACGTTGTGCTGACCCTTGTTCTTTAAATGACGCTTTCCGGAGTAGGACACCTAAAGGAGAGCCGTAATGCCCTCCTCTTCGGCAGTTTCATCCGATTTTTTTTCGATTTTTTTTTACGTTTTGCTGACCCTTTTTCTTTAAATGACGCTATCCCAAGGAGGACACCTAAAGGGGAGCCGTAATGGCCTCATCTTTGGCAGGCTCCTCCGGTTTTTTTCCATTTTTTTTTACGTTGTGCTGACCCTTGATCTTTAAACGACGCTATCCAGAGGAGGACACCTAAAGGCGAGCCGTAATGACCTAATCTCCGATAGGCTCCTCCGGTATTTTTTCTGGATTTTTTTCGAGCTTTTTTTTCCATTTTTTTACGTTGTGCCGACCCTTGTTCTTTAAATGGCGCTATCCAGAGGAGGACACCTATAGGCTGAGCCGTAATGGCCTCATCTTCGGCAGGCTCCTCCGATTTTTTTTTCCGATTTTCTTTTACATTTTTTTTATTAACATTGGGCTCACCCTTGTTCTTTAAATGACGCTATCAAGAGGATGACACCTAAAGGAGAGCCATAATGGCCTCATCTTCGGCAGGCCCCTCCTGTTTTTTTTTCTCAGTTTTTTTCCTTTTTTTACGTTGTGCTGACCCTTGTTCTTTAAATGACGCTATCCCGAGAAGGACACCTAAAGGGGAGCCGTAATGGCCTCAACTTCGGCAGGCTTATCTGTTTTTTTTTCCGGCTTTTTTTTCCAGCTTTTTTTTTTACAGTTTTTTTTGTTTTGACCCTCGTTCTTTAAATGACGATATCCAGAGGAGGACACCTAAAGGCGAGTCGTAATGGCCTCATCTTCAGCAGGCTCCTCCAGTTTTTTTTTGGTTTTTTTCCTTTTTTTTTACGTTGTGCTGACCCTTGTTCTTTAAATGACGCTATCAAGAGGAGGACACCTGAAGGCGAGCCGTAACGGACTACTCTTCGGCAGCCTCCTCTGATTTTTTTTCCGAATTTTTTTTTACGTTGTGCTGACCCTTGTACTTTAAATGACGCTATCCCGAGGAGAACACCTAAAAGGGAGCCGTAATGGCCTCATCTTCAGCAGGCTCCTCCTGTTTTTTTCCAGATTTTTTTTCTAGCTTTTTTTTCCATTTTTTTTATGTTGTGCTGACCCTTGTTCTTTAAATAACGCTATCCAGAGAAGGACACCTAAAGGTGACCCGTAATGGACTCATCTTCGGCAGGCTCCTCCATTTTTTTTAGATTTTTTTCCTGCTTTTTTTTTCCAGTTTTCCATTTTTTTTGTTTTGACCCTTGTTCTTTAAATGACGCTATACAGAGGAGGACACCTAAAGCCGAGCCGTAAAGGCCTCATCTTCGGCAGGCTCATCCGATTCTTTTTTTCGATTTTTTTTACGTTGTGCTGACCCTTGTTCTTTAAATGACGCTATCCTTAGGAGGACACCTAAAGGGGAGCCGTAATGGCCTCATCTTCGGCAGGCTCCTCCAGTTTTTTTTCCGGATTTATTTTCCAGCTTTTTTTAAGTTTTTTTTTATTTTTTTTTATGTTGTGCTAACCCTTTTTCTTTAAATGACGCTATCCAGAGGAGGACACCTAAAGGCGAGCCGTAATGGCCTCATCCTCGGCAAGCTCCTCCGATTTTTTTTTCCGATTTTTTTTCAGTTTTCTTTTATTTACATTGTGCTCACCCTTGTTCTTTAAATGATGCTATCCAGAGGAGGACACCTAAAGGCGAACCGTAATGGCCTCATCTTTGGCAGGATCCTCCATTTTTTTTTCAATTTATTTTTTTTAATCTTGTGCTGACCCTTGTTCTTTAAATGACGCTATCCAGAGGACGACACCTAAAGGCGAGCCATAATGGCATGATCTTTGGCAAGCTCCTCCGATTTTTTTTACGTTGTGCTCACCCTTGTTCTTTAAATGACGCTATCCATCGGAGGACACCTAAAGGTCCAGCAGAGGACACCTAAAGGCGAGCCGTAATGTTCTCATCCTCGACAGGCTCCTCTGATTTTTTTCGGTTTTTTTTCAGTTTTTTTTTTACGTTGTGCTGACCCTTGTTCTTTAAATGACGCTATCCCGAGGAGGACACCTAAACGGGAGCCGTAATGGCCTCATCTTCTGCAGGCTCCTCCGGTTTTTTTTCCCAGATTTTTTTCCAGCTTTTTTTTCAGTTTTTTTCTTTTTTTTTTTTTACGTTGTGCTGACCCTTGTTCTTTAAATGACGCTTTCCAAAGTAGGACACCTAAAGGAGAGCCGTAATGGCCTCAACTTCGGCAGGCTCATCCAATTTTTTTTTCGATTTTTTTTTACGTTGTGCTGACCCTTTTTCTTTAAATGACGCTATCCCGAGGAGGACACCTAAAGGCGAGCCATAATGGCCTAATCTCCGGTAGGCTCCTCCGGTATTTTTTTTCCGGATTTTTTTCCAGCTTTTTATTCCATTTTTTTTACGTTGTGCCTACCCTTGTACTTTAAATGACGCTATCCAGAGGAGGACATCTATAGGCGAGCCGTAATGGCCTCATCTTCGGCAGGCTCCTCCGATTTTTTTTCGATTTTCTTTTTCATTTTTTTATTTACATTGTGCTCACCCTTGTTCTTTAAATGACGCTATCCAGAGGAGGACACCTAAAGGCGAGCGATAATGGCCTCATCTTCGGCAGGCTCCTCCTGTTTTTTTTTTGTTCTTTTCCTTTTTTTTTATGTTGTGCTGGCCCTTGTTCTTTAAATGACACTATCCGGAGGAGGACACCTAAAGGCGAGCCGTAATGGTCTCATCTTCGGCAGGCTCCTCTGATTTGTTTTTTCCGGTTTTTTTTACGTTTTACTGACCCTTGTTCTTTAAATGACGCTATCCCGAGGTGGACACCTAAAGGGGAGTCGTAATGGCCTCATCTTCGGCAGGCTTCTCGGGTTTTTTTTTTCCCTGATTTTTTTTCTAGCTTTTTTTTTCATATTTTCCAGCTTTTTTTTCAAGTTTTTTTTATTTTTTTTTATGTTGTGCTGACCCTTGTTCTTTAAATGATGCTATCCAGAGGAGGACACCTAAAGGCGAGCCGTAATGGCCTCATCTTCGGCAGGCTCCACCGGTTTTTCTTTCCGGATTTTTTTTCTAGCTTTTTTTTCCAGTGTTCTTTTTTTTCGGTTCAAACCCTTGTTCTTTAAATGACGCTATACTAAGGAGGACACCTAAAGGCGAGCCGTAATGGCCTCATCTTCGGCAGGCTCATCCGATTTTTTTTCAGTTTTTTTGTTTATTTTGTTTTTTTTTTTTTGGTTGTGTGGCCCTTGTTCTTTAAATGACGCTATCCCGAGAAGGACACCTAAAGCGGAGCCGTAATGGCCTCATCTTTGGGAGGCTCCTCCGGTTTTTTTTTCATTTTTTTACGTTGTGCTGACCCTTGATCTTTAAATGACGCTACCCAGAAGAGGACACCTAAAGGCGAGCCGTAATGGCCTCATCTTCGGCAGGCTCCTCCGGTTTTTCTTTCCGGATTTTTTTTCCAGCTTTTTTTTTCCAGTGTTCATTTTGTTTTCGGTTCTGACCCTTGTTCTTTAAATGACGCTATACTAAGGAGGACACCTAAAGGCGAGCCTTATTAGCCTCATCTTCGGCAGGCTCATCCGATTTTTTTTTTATTTTTTTTTTACGTTGTGCTGACCCTTTTTCTTTAAATGACGCTATCCCGAGGAGGACACCTAAAGGCGAGCCGTAATGGCCTCATCTTCGGCAGGCTCCTCTGATTTTTTTTTCCGGATTTATTTTCCAGCTTTTTTTTCAAGTTTTTTTTATTTTTTTTTATGTTGTGCTGTCAGTTTTTCTTTAAATGACACTATCCAGAGGAGGACACCTAAAGGCGAGCCGTAATGGCCTCATCTTCGGCAAGCTCCTCCAATTTTTTTTCCCGATTTTTTTTCAGTTTTCTTTTATTTACATTGTGCTCACCCTTGTTCTTTAAATGATGCTATCCAGAGGAGGACACCTAAAGGCGAGCCATAATGGCCTCATCTTCGGCAGGATTCTCAGTTTTTTTTTTAGTTTATTTTTTTTAACGTTGTGCTGACCCTTGTTCTTTAAATGACGCTATCCAGAGGAGGACACCTAAAGGCGAGCCGTAATGGTCTCATCTTCGGCAGGCTCCTCCAGTTTTTTTCCGGTTTTTTTCTTTTTTTTTTACGTTGTGCTGACCCTTGTTCTTTAAATGACGCTATCCAGAGGAGGACACCTAAAGGCGAGCAGTAATGGCCTCATCTTCAGCAGGCTCCTCTGACTTTTTTTTTCCGATTTTTTTTTACGTTGTGCTGACCCTTGTTCTTTAAATCACACTATCCGGAGGAGGACACCTAAAGGCCAGCCGTAATGGCCTCATCTTCGGCAGGCTTATCCGATTTTTTTTACGTTGTTCTGACCGGTTTTTTTCCAGTTTTTTTTTACATTGTGCTGACCGGTTTTTTTCCATTTTTTTAGGTTATTTTTGTTCTTACCCTTTTTCTTTAAATGACGCTATAAAGAGGAGGACACCTAAAGGCGAGCCGTAATGGCCTCATCTTCGTCAGGCTCATCCGATTTTTTTCGATTTTTTTTCACGTTGTGCTCACCCTTGTTCTTTAAATGACGCTATCCAGAGGAGGACACCTAAAGGCGAGCCGTAATGGCCTCATCTTCGCCAAGCTCCTCCGATTTTTTTCCCCGATTTTTTTTTAGATTTCTTTTATTTACATTGTGCTCACCCTTGTTCTTTAAATGATGCTATCCAGAAGAGGACACATAAAGGCGAGTCGTAATGGCCTCATCTTCGGCAGGATCCTCCATTTTTTTCCAGTTTATTTTTTTTAAGGTTGTGCTGACCCTTGTACTTTAAATGACGCTATCCCGAGGTGGACACCTAAAGGGGAGCCGTAATGGCCACATCTTCGGCAGGCTCCTCCGATTTTTTTTCTGATTTTTTCCAGCTTTTTTCTTCATTTTTTTACGTTGTGCTGACCCTTGTTCTTTAAATGACGCTATCCAGAGGAGGACACCTAAAGGCGAGCAGTAATGGCCTCATCTTCAGCAGGCTCCTCTGACTTTTTTTTTCCGATTTTTTTTTACGTTGTGCTGACCCTTGTTTTCCGATTTTTTTCTGTTTTTTTTTTATTTACATTGTGTTCACCCTTGTTCTTTAAAGGATGTTATCCAAGGGAGGACACCTAAAGGCAAGCCATAATGGCCTCATCTTCGGCAGGCTCATCCGATTTTTTTTTCAATATTTTTGTTTATTTTGTATTTCTTTTTTTCGTTGTGCTGACCCTTGTTCTTTAAATATTGCTATCTCGAGGAGGACACCTAAAGGGGAGCCATAATGGCCTCATCTTCGGTAGGCTCCTCCGATTTTTTTTTCGGATTTATTTTCCAGCTTTTTTTTTCAAGTTTTTTGTTTATTTTTTTTTACGTTGTACTGACCCTTGTTCTTTAAATGACGCTATCCAGAGGAGGACACCTAAAGGCG
>NW_026265034.1:6235-7733 GCF_000817695.3 Arachis duranensis | reverse complement strand
TTTTCAGTTTTCTTTTATTTACATTGTGCTCACCCTTGTTCTTTAAATGATGCTATCCAGAGGAGGACACCTAAAGGCGAGCCGTAATGGCCTCATCTTCGGCAGGATCCTCTGTTTTTTTTCCAGTTTATTTTTTTTAACGTTGTGCTGACCCTTGTTCTTTAAATGACGCTATCCAGAGGAGGACAACTAAAGGCGAGCCGCAATGGCCTCATCTTCGACAGGCTCCTCCTATTTTTTTTAGTTTTGCTGACCGGTTTTTTTCCAATTTTTTTTTACGTTGTAATGACCAATTTTTTTCTTGTTCTTTAAATGACGCTATCCAGAGGAGGACACCTAAAGGCGAGCCGTAATGGCCTTATCTTCGGCAGGATCCTCTGGTTTTTTTTTTTCAGGTTTTTTTCCATTTTTTTACGTTGTGCTGACCCTTGTTCTTTAAATGACGCTATCCAGAGGAGAACACCTAAAGGCGAGCCGTAATGGTCTCATCTTCGATAGGTAACTCTGATTTTTTTCGGTTTTTTTCAGTTTTTTTTACGTTGTGCTGATCCTTGTGCTTTAAATGACGCTATCCCGAGGAGGACACCTAAAGGGGAGCCGTAATGGCCTCATCTTCTGCAGGTTCCTCCGGTTTATTTTTCCAGATTTTTTTCTAGCTTTTTTTCAGTTTTTTTCTTTTTTTTTTTACGTTGTGCTGACCCTTGTTCTTTAAATGACGCTATCCCGTGGAGGACACCTAAAGGGGAGTCGTAATGGCCTCATCTTCGGCAGGCTCCTCCGGTTTTGTTTTCCGGATTTTTTTCCAGCTTTTTGTTTTCAAGTTTTTTTTTTTGTTCTGACCCTTGTTCTTTAAATGACGCTATACAGAGGAGGACACCTAAAGGCGAGCTGTAATAGCCTCATCTTCTACAGGCTCATTCGATATTTTTTCCGATTTTTTTTGCGTTGTGCTTACCCTTGTTCATTAAATGACGCTATCCAGAGTAGGACACCTAAAAGGGAGCCGTAATGGCCTAATCTTCGGCAGGCTCCTCCCGGTTTTTTTTTCCCGATATTTTTCCAACTTTTTTTTTAGTTTTTTTTTTTGTTCTGACCCTTGTTCTTTAAATGACGCTATCCAGAGGAGGACACCTAAAGGCGAGCCGTAATGGCCTCATCTTCGGCAGGCTCCTCTAGTTTTTTTTCCGGTTTTTTTCCTTTTTATTTTACGTTGTGCCGACCCTTGTTCTTTAAATGACGTTATCCAGATGTGAACATCTAAAGGCGAGCTGTAATGGTCTCATCTTCGGCAGACTCCTCTGATTTTTTCCGGGTTTTTTTTTACGTTGTGCTGACCTTTGTTTTTTAAATAACGCTATCCAGAGGAGGACACCTAAAGGCGAGCCGTAATGGCCTCATCTTCGGCAGGCTCCTCCGATTTTGTTTTCCAGATTTTTTTTCCAGCTTTTTGTTTTCATGTTTTTTTTTGTTCTGACCCTTGTTCTTTAAATGACGCTAT
>NW_026265034.1:1482-5209 GCF_000817695.3 Arachis duranensis | reverse complement strand
CTGACCCTTGTTCTTTAAATGACGCTATCCAGAGGAGGACATCTAAAGGCGAGCCGTAATGGCCTCATCTTCAGCAGGATCCTCCATTTTTTTTCCAGTTTATTTTTTTAACATTGTGCTGATCTTTGTTCTTTAAATGACGCTATGCAGAGGAGGACACCTAAAGGCGAGCCGTAATGGCCTCAGCTTTGGCAAGCTCCTCCAATTTTTTTTTACGTTGTGCTCACCCTTGTTCTTTAAATGACGCTATCCAGAGGAGTACACCTAAAGGCGAGCCGTAATGGCATTAGCTTTGGCAGGCTCCTCCGATTTTTTTCAGGTTTTTTTCCATTTTTTTTATGTTGTGCTGACCCTTGTTCTTTAAATGACGCTATCCAGAGGAGGACACCTAAAGGCGAGCCGTAACGGTCTCATCTTCAACAGGCTCCTCTGATTTTTTTCGGTTTCAGTTTTTTTTTTACGTTGTGCTGACCCTTGTTCTTTAAATGACGGTATCTAGAGGAGGACACCTAAAGGCGAGCCGTAATGGCCTCATCTTCGGCAGGCTCCTCCAAATTTTTCTTCCGGTTTTTTTCTTTTTTTTTTTAAGTTGTGCTGACCCTTGTTCTTTAAATGACGCTATCCAGAGGAGGACACCTAAAGGCGAGCCGTAATGGTCTCATCTTCGGCAGGCTCCTCAGATTTTTTTCCGGTTTTTTTTTACGTTGTGCTGACCATTGTTCTTTAAATCACGCTATCCAGAGGAGGACACCTAAAGGCGAGCCGTAATGGCCTCATCCTCGGCAGGCTCATCCGGTTTTTTTCCAGATTTTTTTCCAGCTTTTTTTTATTTTTTTTACGTTGTGCTAACCCTTGTTCTTTAAATGACGCTATCCCGAGGAGGACACCTAAAGGGGAGCCGTAATGAGCTCTTCCTCGGCAAGCTCTTCCGGTATTTTTTTCGATTTTTTCCAGCTTTTTTTTCCTTTTTTTTTAACGTTGTGCTGACCCTTGTTCTTTAAATGACGCTATCCAAAGGAGGACACCTAAAGGCGAGCCGTAATGGTCTTATCTTCGGCAGGCTCCTTCGGTTTTTTTTCCAGTTTTTTTCCATTTTTTTTACGTTGTGCTGACCCTTGTTCTTTAAATGATGCTATCCAGAGGAGGACACCTAAAGGCTAGCCGTAATGGTCTCATCTTCGACAGGCTCCTCTGATTTTTTTTTTTAGTTTTTTTCCTTTTTTTTTACGTTGTGCTGACCCTTTTTCTTTTAAATGACGCTATCCCGAGGAGGACACCTAAAGGGGAGTCGTAATTGCCTCTTTTTCTGCAGGCTCCTCCAATTTTTTTTCCGGATTTATTTCCAGATTTTTTTCCCAGCTTTTTTTTTACGTTGTGCTGACCCTTGTTCTTTAAATGACGCTATCCAGAGTATGACACCTAAACGCGAGCCGTAATGGCCTCATCTTCGGCAGGCTCCTTTCATTTTTTTTGTTTTTTTTTATGTTGTGCTGACCCTTGTTCTTTAAATGATGCTATCCCGAGGAAGACACCTAAAGGGGAGCTGTAATGGCCTCATCTTCGGCAGGCTCCTTCGGTTTTTTTTCGGATTTTTTTCCAGCTTTTTTTTCAAGTTTTTTTTTTTGTTCTGTCCCTTGTTCTTTAAATGACGCTATACAGAGGAGGACACCTAAAGGCGAGCTGTAATAGCTTCATCTTTTGCATGCTCATCCGATTTTTTTTACGTTGTGCTGACCCTTGTTCTTTAAATGACGCTATCAAGAGTAGGACACCTAAAGGCGAGCCGTAATGGCCTCATCATCGGCAGGCTCCTCTGATTTTTTTTTTTACGTTGTGCTGACCCTTGTTCTTTAAATGACGCTATCCCGAGGAGGACACCTAAAAGGGAACCGTAATAGCCTCATCTTCGGCAGGCTCCTCCGGTTTTTTTTCCATTTTTTTTCCAGCTTTTTTTCCATTTTTTTTACGTTGTGCTGACCCTTGTTCTTTAAATGACGCTTTCCAGAGGAGGACACCTGAAGGCGAGCCGTAATGGCCTCATCTTCTGCAGGCTCCTCCATTTTTTTCAGATTTTTTTCAAGCTTTTTTTTCCAGTTTTCTTTTTTTTTTTGTTTTGACCCTTGTTCTTTAAACGACGCTATACAGAGGAGGACTCCTAAAGGCGAGCCGTAAAGGCCTCATCTTCGGCAGGCTCATCCGATTCTTTTTTTCGATTTTTTTTACGTTGTGCTGACCCTTGTTCTTTAAATGACGCTATCCGAAGGAGGACACCTAAAGGGAGCCGTAATGGCCTCATCTTCGGCAGGCTCCTTCGGTTTTTTTTCGGATTTTTTTCCAGCTTTTTTTTCAAGTTTTTTTTTTTGTTCTGTCCCTTGTTCTTTAAATGACGCTATACAGAGGAGGACACCTAAAGGCAAGCTGTAATAGCTTCATCTTTTGCATGCTCATCCGATTTTTTTTACGTTGTGCTGACCCTTGTTCTTTAAATGACGCTATCCAGAGGAGGATACCTAAAGGCGAGCCGTAATGGCCTTATCTTTGGCAGGCTCCTTTGATTTTTTTCGGTTTTTTTTCAATTTTTTTTTACGTTGTGTTGACCCTTGTTCTTTAAATGACGATATCCAGAGGAAGACACCTAAAGGGGAGCCGTAATGGCCTCATCTTCGGCAGGCTCCTCCGGTTTTTTTCTGGATTTATTTTCCAGCTTTTTTTTTCAAGTTTTTTTTATTTTTTTTACGTTGTGTTGGCCCTTGTTCTTTAAATGACGCTATCCAGAGGAGGACACCTAAAGGCGAGCCGTAATGGCCTCATCTTCGGCAAGCTCCTCCAATTTTTTTCCCGATTTTTTTTCAGTTTTCTTTTATTTACATTGTGCTCACCCTAGTTCTTTAAATGATGCTATCCAGAGGAGGACACCTAAAGGCGAGCCGTAATGGCCTCATCTTCGGCAGGATCCTCCGTTTTTTTCCAGTTTTTTTTTAACGTTGTGCTGACCCTTTTTCTTTAAATGACGCTATCCTGAGGAGGACACCTAAAGGTGACTCGTAATGACCTCATCTTCGGCAAGCTCCTCCGATTTTTTTTACGTTGTGCTCACCCTTGTTCTTTAAATGACGCTATCCAGAGGATGATACCTAAAGGCGAGCCGTAATGGCCTTATCTTTGGCAGGCTCCTTTGATTTTTTTCGGTTTTTTTTCAATTTTTTTTTACGTTGTGTTGACCCTTGTTCTTTAAATGACGATATCCAGAGGAAGACACCTAAAGGGGAGCCGTAATGGCCTCATCTTCTGTAGGCTCCTCTGATTTTTTTTTAGATTTTTTTTTACCTAATGGGCACCAGCCCGGCGTTTAACGCCAGAATTGGCATAAAGAGCATTTTTGCTCGCCAGTTGGTGCAGGGATGAATTTTCCTTGACACCTCAGGATCTGTGGACCCCACAGGATCCCCACCTACCCCACCACTCTCTCTCTTCTTCACCCATTCACCAATCACCTCAATACCTCTTCCCCAAAAACCTCTCACCTATCAAATCCCACCTTTTCTCTTTACCACTCACATCCATCCTTCATAAAACCCCACCTACCTCACCATTCAAATTCAAAACAATTTCCCTCCCAAACCCACCCATACATGACCGAACCATACACCCCCTCTCCACTCCTATATAAACCCATCTTCACTCCTTCATTTTCACACAACCTAAACACTACTTCTCCCCCTTGGCC
>NW_026265034.1:0-505 GCF_000817695.3 Arachis duranensis | reverse complement strand
ATTATGAGAGAGGAGCAACAAAGGCAAGGAAGAGACATTGAGGAGCTCAAGCACTCCATAAGATCTTCAAGAGGAAGAACAAGCCGCCATCACTAAGGTGGACCCGTTCTTTAATCTCCTTGTTCTTTATTTTTCTGTTTTTCATTCTGTTTTTGCTTTTTCAATTGATTTTGTGACTTTCCATGATCATCAACCTACAGAAAACATAAAATAACAAAGGAAAAATAGATAAATATAACATTGGGTTGCCTCCCAACAAGCGCTTCTTTAATGTCAGTAGCTTGACAGTGGGCTCTCATGGAGCCTCACATATGTTTAGAGCAATGTTGGAACCTCCCAACACCAAACTTAGAGTTTGAATGTGGGGGTTTAACACCAAACTTAGAAGTTGGTTGTGGCCTCCCAACACCAAACTTAGAGTTTAACTGTGGGGGCTCTGTTTGGCTCTGTTTTGAGAGAAGCTCTTCATGCTTCCTCTCCATGGTTACAAAGGGATATCCTTGAG
>NW_026265033.1:44281-44635 GCF_000817695.3 Arachis duranensis | reverse complement strand
GAGTTTGACTGTGGGGGCTCTGCTTGACTCTGATTTGAGAGAAGCTCTTCATGCTTCCTCTCCATGGTGATAGAGGGATATTCTTGAGCCTTAAACACAAGGGATTCTTCATTCACTTGAATGATCAATTCACCTCCATCAACATCAATCACAGCCTTTGCTGTGGCTAGGAAGGGTCTGCCAAGGATGATAGATTCATCCATGCACTTCACAGTCTCTAGGACTATGAAATCAGCAGGGATGTAATGGTCTTCAATCTTCACCAAGACATCCTCTACAAGTCCATGAGCTTGTTTTCTTGAGTTGTCTGCCATCTCTAGTGAGATTCTTGCAGCTTGTACCTCAAAGATTCCT
>NW_026265033.1:42228-43008 GCF_000817695.3 Arachis duranensis | reverse complement strand
ACTTCAGGGTCTACCCCATTAGTCTTGACAGTGTCACAGATTTGCAAGAATTCAGCCAAGAACTGATGAGGATCTTCCAATAGAAGTCCATGAAACTTGCAATTCTGTTGCATTAGAGAAACTAATTGAGGCTTAAGCTCAAAGTTGTTTGCTCTAATGGCAGGGATAGAGATGCTTCTCCCATAGAAGTCGGGAGTAGGTGCAGTAAAGTCACCCAGCATCTTCCTTGCATTATTGGCATTGTTGTTGTTTTCGGCTGCCATGGCTTCTTCTTCTTTGAAGAATTCGGTCAGGTCCTTAACAGAGAGTTGTGCCTTAGCTTCTCTTAGCTTTCGCTTCAAGGTCCTTTCAGGTTCAGGGTCAGCTTCAACAAGAATGCCTTTGTCTTTGCTCCTGCTCATATGAAAGAGAAGAGAACAAGAAAATATGGAATCCTCTATGTCACAGTATAGAGATTCCTTGAGGTGTCAGAGGAAAAGAAGAGTAGAAGACAGAAGTAGAAAATTCAAACTTATCAGAGAAGAATGAGTTCAAATTTCGCATTAAGGAATAGTGTTAGTCCATAAATAGAAGGATGTAAGAAGAAGGGAAGTAATTTTCGAAAATTAAGTAAAGGATTTTGAAAACATTTTTGAAAAACACTACTTAATTTTCGAAATTGAAAGTGGGAAAGAAATAAAGTGATTTTTGAAAAAGATTTTGAATTTAGAAATCAGAAAGATTTGATTGAAAACTGTTTTGAAAAAGATGTGGTTAAGAAGATATGATTGGTTTTAAAAA
>NW_026265033.1:38518-38743 GCF_000817695.3 Arachis duranensis | reverse complement strand
ACAGAGTCAAACAGAGCCCCCACAGTCAAACTCTAAGTTTGGTGTTGGGAGGCCACAACTAAATTCTAAGTTTGGTGTTGAACCCCCACATTCAAACTCTAAGTTTGGTGTTGGGAGGTTACAACATTGCTCTGAGCATCTTTGAGGCTCCATGAGAGCCCAATGTCAAGCTACTGACATTAAAGAAGCGCTTGTTGGGAGGCAACCCAATGTTATATTTAATCT
>NW_026265033.1:35505-38312 GCF_000817695.3 Arachis duranensis | reverse complement strand
TTAGCAAATGGGCGTTTAACGCCCAGTCTGGCACCATTCTGGGCGTTTAACGCCAGAAAGGGGCACCAGACTGGCGTTAAATGCCAGGAAAGGGCAAGAAGTTGGCGTTAAACGCCAGAAATGGGCAGCAGCCCGGCGTTTAACGCCAGAATTGGCACAGAGAGCATTTTTGCTCGCCACTTGGTGCATGGATGACTTTTCCTTGACACCTCAGGGTCTGTGGACCCCACAGGATCCCCACCTACCCCACCACCCTCTCTCTTCTTCTTCACCCATTTACCAATCACCTCAACCACTCTTCCCCAAAAACCCCTCACCTATCAAATCCCATCTTTCTCTTCACCACTCACATCCATCCTTCATAAAACCCCACCTACCTCACCATTCAAATTCAAACCACTTTACCTCCCAAACCCACCCATTCATAACCGAACCATACCCCTCTCTCCACCCCTATATAAACCCATCTTTACTCCTTCATTTGCACACAACCTAAACGCTACTTCTCCCCCTTTGGCCGAACCACAAAGCCATCTGCATCTCCTCTATTTCTTCTTCTTCTACTCTCTTCTTTCTTCTTTTGCTCGAGGACGAGCAAACCTTTTAAGTTTGGTGTGGTAAAAGCATTGATTTTTGTTTTTCCATAACCATTTATGGCATCCAAGGTCGGAGAAACCTCTAGAAAGAGGAAAGGGAAGGCAAAGGCTTCCACCTCCGAGTCATGGGAGATGGAGAGATTCATCTCAAGGGTGCATCAAGACCACTTCTATGAAGTTGTGGCCTTGAAGAAGGTGATCCCTGGTGCACGAAATGGTGATCACTACTTTTCACAACTCAAATAATCCCCGGTAATGAATCCAAAAACTTGGTGCTCAATACCATGGCATAAACACAACTTCGCACAACTAACCAGCAAGTGCACTGGGTCGTCCAAGTAATAAACCTTACGCGAGTAAGGGTCGATCCCACGGAGATTGTTGGTATGAAGCAAGCTATGGTCACCTTGTAAATCTCAGTTAGGCAGATTCAAATGGTTATGAATGATATATGAATAAAACATAAAGATAGAGATAGAGATACTTATGTAATTCATTGGTGAGAACTTCAGACAAGCGAATGGAGATGCTTTGTCCCTTCCGTCTCTCTGCTTTCCTACTGTCTTCATCCAATCCTTCTTACTCCTTTCCATGGCAAGCTGTATGTTGGGCATCACCGTTGTCAGTGGCTACAATCCCGTCCTCTCAGTGAAAATGTTCACGTCACAGTCATTCAATCATTGAATCCTACTCAGAATACCACAGACAAGGTTAGACCTTCCGGATTCTCTTGAATGCCGCCATCAATTCTAGCTTATACCACGAAGATTCTGGTTAAAGAATCCAAGAGATAAACATTCAAGCCTTGTTTGCTTGTAGAACGGGAGTGGTTGTCAGGCACGCATTCATAAGTGAGAATGATGATGAGCGTCACATAATCATCACATTCATCAAGTTCTTGAGTGCGAATGAATATCTTGGAATAAGAACAAGCTGAATTAAATAGAAGAACAATAGTAATTGCATTAATACTCGAGGTACAGCAGAGCTCCACACCTTAATCTATGGTGTATAGAAACTCCACCGTTGAAAATACATAAGAACAGGGTCTAGGCTTGGCCGAATGGCCAGCCTCCCAATACATGATCAAAAGACTCAAAATGATCAAGGATCCAAAGATTCAAAGATCTAAAGATGATCAGAGATCCCCGGATGAAAAATACAATAGCAAAAGGTCCTATTTATAAAGAACTAGTAGCCTAAAGTTTACAGAAATGAGTAAATGACAGAAAAATCCACTTCCGGGCCCACTTGGTGTGTGCTTGGGCTGAGCATTGAATCCTTTTCGTGTAGAGACTCTTCTTGGAGTTAAACGCCAGCTTTTGTGCCAGTTTGGGTGTTTAACTCCCATTCTTGTGCCAGTTCCGGCGTTTAACGCCGGGCAGTTTTGAGCTGATTTATAACACCAGTTTGGGCCATCAAATCTCGGGCAAAGTATGGATTATTATACATTGCTGGAAAGCCCAGGATGTCTACTTTCTAACACCGTTGAGACCGTGCCAATTGGGCTTCTGTAGCTCCCGAAAATCCACTTCGAGTCCAGGGAGGTCAGAATCCAACAACATCTGCAGTCCTTTTCAGCCTCTGAATCAGATTTTTGCTCAGGTCCCTCAATTTCAGGCAGAAAATACTTGAAATCACAGAAAAACACACAAACTCATAGTAAAGTCTAGAAAAGTGAATTTTAACTAAAAACTAATAAAAATATACTAAAAACTATCTAAAACATACTAAAAACATACTAAAAACAATGCCAAAAAGCGTATAAATTATCCGCTCATCACAACACCAAACATAAATTGTTGCTTGTCCCCAAGCAACTGAAAATCAAATAAGATAAAGAGAAGAGAATATGCAATGAATTCCAAAAACATCTATGAAGATCAATATTAATTAGATGAGCGGGGCTTTTAGCTTTTTGCCTCTGAACAGTTTTGGCATCTCACTCTATCCTTTGAAATTCAGAATGATTGGCTTCTTTAGGAACTTAGAATCCAGATAATGTTATTGATTCTCCTAGTAGAATATGATGATTCTTGAACATAGCTACTTATTGAGTCTTGGCCGTGGCCCAAAGCACTCTGTCTTCCAGTATTACCACCGGATACATACATGCCACAGACACATAATTGGGTGAACCTTTTCAGATTGTGACTCAGCTTTGCTAAAAGTCCCCAATTAGAGGTGTCCAGGGTTCTTAAGCACACTCTT
>NW_026265033.1:32870-33004 GCF_000817695.3 Arachis duranensis | reverse complement strand
ATGAAATCAGCAGGGATGTAATGGTCTTCAACCTTTACCAGAACATCCTCTACAAGTCCATAAGCTTGTTTCTTTGAATTGTCTACCATCTCTAGTGAGATTCTTGCAGCTTGTACCTCAAAGATCCCTAGCTT
>NW_026265033.1:31291-31541 GCF_000817695.3 Arachis duranensis | reverse complement strand
GGATTCTCCTTCCTTCTGTCTGAAGGTTTGGACTTCCACTCTAAGCTTACTCAATTTTTGAGGTGGAAAGAAGTTTGCCAATAAGGCATTGACTAGCTTTTCCCAAGAGTTCAGGCTTTCTTTAGGTTGTGAGTCCAACCATATCCTAGCTCTGTCTCTTACAGCAAAAGGGAATAACATAAGTCTGTAGACCTCAGGGTCAACCCCATTAGTCTTGACAGTGTCACAGATTTGCAAGAATTCAGCTAAG
>NW_026265033.1:27107-28109 GCF_000817695.3 Arachis duranensis | reverse complement strand
GAATTGAATAGAAGAACAATAGTAATTGCATTAATAATGGAGGTACAGCAGAGCTCCACACCTTAATCTATGGTGTGTAGAAACTCCACCGTTGAAAATACATAAGAACAAGGTCTAGGCATGGCCGTGAGGCCAGCCCCCAGTGATCAAAAGATTCAAAGATCTCAAGATGAAAAATAGCAAAAGGTCTTATTTATAAAGAACTAGTAGCCTAAGGTTTACAGAAATGAGTAAATGACAGAAAAATCCACTTCCGGGCCCACTTGGTGTGTGCTTGGGCTTAGCATTGAAGCGTTTTCGTGTAGAGACTCTTCTTGGAGTTAAACGCCAGCTTTTGTGCCAGTTTGGGCGTTTAACTCCCATTCTTGTGCCAGTTCTGGCGTTTAACGCCAGGCAGTTTTGAGCTGATTTGGAACGCCGGTTTGGGCTATCAAATCTCGGGCAAAGTATGGACTATTATATATTTCTGGAAAGCCCAGGATGTCTACTTTCCAACGCCGTTGAGAGCGCGCCAATTGGGCTTCTGTAGCTCCAGAAAATCCACTTCGAGTGCAGGGAGGTCAGAATCCAACAGCATCTGCAGTCCTTTTCAGCCTCTGAATCAGATTTTTGCTCAGGTCCCTCAATTTCAGCCAGAAAATACCTGAAATCACAGAAAAACACACAAACTCATAGTAAAGTCCAGAAAAGTGAATTTTAACTAAAAACTAATAAAAATATACTAAAAACTAACTAAAACATACTAAAAACATACTAAAAACAATGCCAAAAAGCGTATAAATTATCCGCTCATCAAAAATACAAAAGTAAAAGGTCCTATATATAGAGAACCAGTATCCTAGGGTTTACAGAGATGAGTAAATGACATAAAAATCCACTTCCGAGCCCACTTGGTGTGTGCTTGGGCTGAGAAATGAAACATTTTCGTGTAGAGACTTCTCTTGGAGTTAAACTTGGAGTTAAACGCCAGCTTTTATGCCAGTTTGGGCGTTTAACTCCCAT
>NW_026265033.1:26110-26864 GCF_000817695.3 Arachis duranensis | reverse complement strand
ATGCACTTTCCTCCACAAAACTATTGGGAGCAAATCAACACCTCCCTAGGAGAATTGAGTTCCAACATGGGACAACTAAAGATGGAGCACCAAGAACATTCCATCCTCCTCCATGAAATTAGAGAAGATCAAAGAATCATGAGAGAGGAGCAACAAAGGCAAGGAAGAGACATTGAGGAGCTCAAGCACTCCATAAGATCTTCAAGAGGAAGAACAAGCCGCCATCACTAAGGTGGACCCGTTCTTTAATCTCCTTGTTCCTTATTTTCCTGTTTTTCGAATTTTCATGCTTGTGCTTCTCTATGTTTGTGTCTTATGGTCATTAGTGTCTTAGTGTCTATGCCTTAAAGTTATGAATGTCCTATGAATCCATCACCTTTCTTAAATGAAAAATGTTCTTAATTGGAAAAGAGAAGAATTGCATGAATTTTGAATTTTATAACAGATTAATTATTTTGATGTGGTGGCAATACTTTTGTTTTCTGAATTTATGCTTAAACAGTGCATATGTCTTTTGAATTTGTTGTTCATGAATGTTGGCCCTTGAAAGAATGATGAAAAAGGAGACATGTTACTGAGGATCTGAAAAATCATAAAAATGATTCTTGAAGCAAGAAAAAGCAGTGAATACAAAAAAAAGGAAAAAAACGAAGAAAAAAAAAGAGAAGAAAGAAAAAGAAGGTTGTGATCCAAGGCAAAAAGAGTGTGCTTAAGAACCCTAGACACCTCTAATTGGGGACTCTAGCAAAGCTGA
>NW_026265033.1:24825-25657 GCF_000817695.3 Arachis duranensis | reverse complement strand
TATATTTTTATTAGTTTTTAGTTAAAATTCACTTTTGTGGACTTTACTATGAGTTTGTGTGTTTTTCTGTGATTTCAGGTATTTTCTGGCTGAAATTGAGGGACCTGAGCAAAAATCTGATTCAGAGGCTAAAAAGGACTGCAGATGCTGTTGGATTCTGACCTCCCTGCACTTGAAGTGGATTTTCTGGAGCTACAGAAGCCCAATTGGTGCGCTCTCAACGGCGTTGGAAAGTAGACATCCTGGGCTTTCCAGCAATGTTTAATAGTCCATACTTTGCCCGAGTTTTGATGGCCCAAACCGGCGTTCCAACTCAGCTCAAAACTGCCCGGCGTTAAACGCCGGAACTCGCACAAGAATGGGAGTTAAACGCCCAAACTGGCACAAAAGCTGGCGTTTAACTCCAAGAAAAGTCTCTACAAGAAAATACTTCAATGCTCAACCCAAGCACACACCAAGTGGGTCCGGAAGTGGATTTTTATGTCATTTACTCATTTCTGTAAACCCTAGCTACTAGTTCTCTACAAATAGGACCTTTTACTATTGTATTTTCATCTTTGGACATCTAGTTCTTAGATCAGATCTTTAGATCTTTGAATCTTTTGATCCTTGATCATTTGGAGTCTTTTGATCATGTATTGGGAGGCTGGCCATTCGGCCATGCCTAGACCTTGTTCTTATGTATTTTCAACGGTGGAGTTTCTACACACCATAGATTAAGGTGTGGAGCTCTGCTGCACCTCGAGTATTAATGCAATTACTATTGTTCTTCTATTCAATTCAGCTTGTTCTTATTCCAAGATATTCATTCGCACTCAAGAACTTGATGAAT
>NW_026265033.1:15786-24627 GCF_000817695.3 Arachis duranensis | reverse complement strand
GGAGGTAGCCACTGACAACGGTGAAACCCTACATACAGCTTGCCATGGAAAGGAGTAAGAAGGATTGGATGAAGATAGTAGGAAAGCAGAGAGACGGAAGGGACAAAGCATCTCCATTCGCTTATCTGAAGTTCTCACCAATGAATTACATAAGTATCTCTATCTTTACTTTATGCTTTATTCATATATCATCCATAACCATTTGAATCTGCCTGACTGAGATTTACAAGGTGACCATAGCTTGCTTCATACCAACAACCTCCTTGGGATTGACCTTTACTCGCGTAAGGTTTATTACTTGGACGACCCAGTGCACTTGCTAGTTAGTTGTGCGAAGTTGTGAAATTATGTTTATACCATGGTATTGAGCACCAAGTTTTTGGATTCATTACCGGGGATTATTTGAGTTGTGAAAAGTAGAGATCACAATTTCGTGCACCAGCTAGGATGCCGAAAGTTTCATTTAGGTTCAAGTAGCGTGATTTTGTCCATAATTTGATCTGCTTGCCAATGATCGGTCTTGATCTTACCTTGGGATTGGACTGGTTATCTGAGAATCATGTTCTGCTTGATTGTTCTACAAAGTCGGTGTACTTTATGCCGGAAGATACAGAAGGGCCGATCGTGGTGAATAATTATTACTTGAATTCGATGATGGTGAACTGTCCCGGAATTGAATGTCAGGGTATCTTGTTGTTAACTGCGGGTGTTTCGGGTAATGATCAAAGGTTGGATCAGATTCGGGTATTGTGTGAGTTTTCGGAAGTGTTTTCCGATGACATTAATAAATTTCCACCTAACCGAGAGGTTGAGTTTGCTATTGAATTGGTGCCTGGGGCGGGACCAATCTCAAGTGCTCCTTATAGAATGTCACCATTAGAGATGGCCGAGCTAAAGTCTCAGCTAGAGGATTTATTGGGTAAGAATTTTATACGACCAAGTGTCTCTCGGTGGGGTGCGGCAGTGCTACTGGTAAAAAAGAGAGATGGGAGTATGCGGTTTTGTGTGGATTATAGGCAGCTGAACAAGGTCACAATAAAGAATAAGTACCCATTGCCGAGAATTGATGATCTCATGGATCAGTTATAAGGAGCTGGGGTTTTCTCCAAGATCAATTTACGATCCGGTTATCACCAGATAAGGGTGAGGGGTGAGGATATCCCTAAGACCGCTTTCAGGACTCGTTATGGCGATTACGAGTACACTGTAATGTCTTTTAGGTTGACGAACGCTCCTGCAGTGTTTATGGATTACATGTATAGAGTGTTCCGTCTGTGTCTGGATAAATTTGTTGTTGTATTCATTGACGACATACTGATTTACTCCAAGACTGAAGAAGAACATACGGAACACTTGAGGACCATGTTGCAGATTCTATAGGAGAAGAAACTCTATGCGAAACTGTCTAAGTGTGAGTTCTGGAAGAGTGAGGTGAAGTTTTTGGGTCACGTGGTGAGTAAGAAGTGAATAACCGTAGATCCAGCTAAGGTGGAGGCTGTGATGGATTGGAAGCAACCAACCACCATAACGGAGATAAGGAATTTTCTGGGCTTAGCTGGCTATTACCAAAGGTTCATCAAAGGCTTTTCGCAATTAGCTTTGCCGTTGACAAAGATAACCTGCAAAGACACTCCGTTTGTTTGGACTCCTGAGTGTGAGGAGAGCTTTCAGGCATTGAAGAAAAAGTTGACCACTGCACCTGTGTTGGTGTTACCTGAGCCGAACGAACCGTTTGAGGTGTACTGTGATGCCTCATTAAAGGGTCTAGGGTGCGTGCTGATGCAGCATCATAATGTGGTGGCGTATGCCTCGCAACAGTTGAGACCTCATGAAGTTAGTTATCCTACGCACGATTTGGAACTCGCTGCGGTTTTGGTTGCCTTGAAGGTGTAGAGGCATTATCTCTATGGGGTTAAGTTCCAAGTCTTCTCCGATCACAAGAGTTTGAAATATCTCTTTGATCAGAAAGAGTTTAATATGAGGCAGAGGAGGTGGATGGAATTATTGAAGGACTACGATTTTGAGTTGAATTACCATCTGGGAAAGGCGAATGTAGTGGCGGAAGCGTTAAGTCGGAAGTCGTTATATGCGGCTTGGATGATGCTTCAAGAGGAGAAGTTGCTCAAGGGATTTGAGAGTTTGAAAATTAGTGCTCGAGAAGTATCTGGAACCTTGTGTTTGAGCTGATTAGAAATTTCAAGTGACTTTAAGTACGAACTCCTAAAGGCCCATGAAAATGATGAAGCGTTATGGAAGGTGTTACCGGCTATTGAGTAAGGGAAACAGCGGAGAGTGTCGGAAGAAAAAGATGGGTTATGGAGATTCAAGGGTAGGATCATTGTGCCGGATGTTGGCACTTTGAGGCAAGATATCTTAATGGAGGAACACAAAAGTGGATTCTCCATTTACCCGGGAAGTACTAAGATGTACCATGATTTAAAGGCGACGTTTTGGTGGCCGGGTATGAAAAATGATGTGGCGGAATATGTTTCAAAGTGCTTAACTTGTCAAAAGGTAAAGATTGAACATCAAAGACCTTCCGGTATGTTGCAACCATTAGAGGTTCCGCAATGGAAGTGGAAAAGTATTGCAATGGACTTTGTGTCGGGATTGCCAAGGACTAGGGCTGGTTTTGATGCTATCTGGGTGATTATGGACCGACTGACGAAGTCAGCTCACTTTTTACCCATTCGGATGACTTACACCCTTGAGGAGCTAGCACGGTTATACATAAAGAAGATTGTGAGACTTCATGGTGTACCTACTACTATAATCTTTGATAGAGATCCTCGTTTCACTTTGAGGTTCTGGGGTGCAATTCAGAAAGTTTTTGGAACCTGATTAAGCTTGAGTACAGCTTACCATCCTCAAACAGATGGTTAATCCGAGAGGATGATCCAAACACTAGAGGATATATTGAGAGCTTGTATTTTGGACCAACCGGAGAGTTAGGATCGGTATATGTCGTTAGTGGAGTTTGCATACAATAATAGTTACCATGCAAGCATCGAAATGGCCCCGTATGAGGCCTTGGATGGAAGGAAATGTCAATCTCCGCTATGTTGGTATGAAGCTGGAGAGAAAGGTTTGTTAGGGCCGGAAATGATAGCTGAGACCACTGAACAAGTCAAGAAAAATTGAGATAGGATGCTTACGGTGCAGAGTCGCCAGAAGAGTTACGCCGATCAGAGGCGGAAACCCTTGGAATTTGAGGAAGGAGATCATGTTTTCCTTAAGGTTACTCCAACTACAGGAGTAGGTAGGGCGATTAAAGCGAAGAATTTAAATCCTCGTTACATTGGTCCATTTTAGATCTTGGAGAGGATTGGACCGGTGGCGTATCGGATGGCTCTACCTCCTCATCTTTCAAACCTGCATGACGTATTTCACGTGTCGCAGCTTCGGAAGTACTCTCCTGATGCTAGCCATGTGTTGGAACCCGAATCGGTTCAGTTAAGAGAAGATTTGACGCTTCCAGTGGCTCCAGTTAGAATTGATGATACTAGTATCAAATGGTTGCGTGAAAAAGAGATTTCATTGGTCAAAGTGGCATGGAGTCGAGGCGGTGTTGAGGAACACACTTGGGAACTTGAGTCGGAGATGCGAACGGATTATCCGCACTTATTCTTAGGTAATTGAATTTTAATTTTGTGGGCAAAATTCCCAATTAGGTGGGTAGAATGTAAGACCCGGTTAATTAATGGCTAATTAACCTATAAATGAGAATTTATTCTAGAAGGCCAAAAATGTGATTTTTATGGCTTAATATGATAGAGGAGATTGAGACGAGAATTTTGGTACCAATTTTGTGGAATTCGGACCAAGATTGGACCGAACGGGCCAAACCGGGCCAACCGGACCCAAAGTGGGCCCTTGGCCTAACTAAACTAAAACAAACCTTAGTTTTCAGCACTCTCTCTCCTCACAACACTCTCTTTCACGCTGAAATGGAGGCCATGGAGGGAAGAACACTCTCTCAAGTTCTTTCTCTCATTTGATCTTCAAACCACCATAACTTTTGATCTAGAGCTCCAATTGCCGCACCGTTTGCGGCCACGCGTTCACCGTGGAGAGCTCTATAAAACCCATACAATCAATCTTGAGGTAAGCTAAGTTTTAATCTTCGAATTTCCAGCTTTGATTTCGAGTTTTATGAGCAAAAATATTGAGATTTTGGGCTCTTTGATGTTTTAGGACCCAACTCTCTTGAAAGAGAAGATTAATCTTGCCTCCTTGGACCTTGGGTGTGGTAAGATTCTCAACCCTAGTGTAATTTGTTGTTCTATGATATTTGGGTATTGAGATGTTGTGTATGGGTATGATGATTGTGGCTTAGGTTGTGTGTATGTGAATATTAGAGCTTGATTGGTGACTTTGAAAAGTTTGAAAAGGGATTTGGTGGTGAAAAATATGTTTTTGAAAGTGTTGAGGCCTTGAGAGCTTGAGGAAAAGTGGTTTGGAAGTGCTCCGGTTGAGCTTGGGAAATCGGCTAAGGTATGGTCTCAGTTTCTCGTATCTAATATGTAATGTGGTAGGAAATACTTAGGCTAGAGGCCCTAAGATAGGCATTGAATTGTTGATGTTGTTGAATGGTTGAGATATATGATGTGGTCATATATGTGATGATGATTATTGATGCTTTGATGGTATGATGTATGCGAATTATGCATGTTGTGATATATGCTTGATGAGTAATTGAGGTTGAATTGTGGGTGACACCATGTTGATGGTGAGTATGATATTGAGTATGTGTAATGATGGTTAATTGAAAATGGTATTATTGGAAATTGGGATGAGAAAGTATGTATGGCATGTTTATGTGTTGTCTCTTAGCCATTTGATTGAGAAGTGTTAAATTAGTGGGGTGATGCTTTGTGAATTGTGGTGAAGTGTTTATGTGTGAGTTGAGGAGGCTTGATGTTGATTTTGGTACATTTTGATTGATTTCAAAAAGGGTTGAAATTGGCATGTTTTGGTTGATTTTGAAAAGAGTTAAAAATGGCTTGTTTTGAAAATGGCACATTGTGGTTTTGTATGAAAACATAGTTTTTGGGCATAATTTGACAGGACATAACTTGGATTACGAATCTCCGTTTTGTACCAAACTTGTTTAGAAATGAAATTGGATCCGGGATGTCCATTCCGTTCAAAGAACGGGCGAAAACCGATTTAAAATGAGAAAGTTATGTCCATTGGAAGATTGGGGGTTGAATCTGTGAATTCTGCAGCTTTTAACTTAGAAAATTTTTAGCAGAATGACCCCCCACGCGTAGGCGCACTTGGCGCGTGCACTTCGTTCTTTGAGAAGGCACCATCCATGCATGTGTGTGGTGTGCGCGGGCGCGTCGATGCGCTGCACCAAATGCCAAGCCTTTTTCCCGAGAGTTGTGCCAGAGTTGTGCTAGTTTTGTGCCTAGGGCACAAATGTAACCGCGCGTACGCGTGGCTGACGCGTGCGCGTCGTTTGTCTATTTTTCAATCCACGCGTCCGCGTGTATGACACTTGCGCGTCGATGAGTCTTGTGGCCATCCATGCGTGCACGTGGAGTGCGCGTACGCGTGGCCCTGTTTTCATCCCAAAGTTGATTTTTGAGTTTTAAAAGCCAAATTTCATACTTCAAAGCCTCCGATCTCACCACTTGTGTCTTAAATCATTATGATATGCCTAGCAATGAGAAAAGGAGCTAGGGGATGTGGTAACTTGCGAGTGAAGCAAGGGAAAAAAATGAATGATCAATGAGGATCAAAGATGATTATGTGAGAGGCGGAGGATGGCGTTGGAAGTGCTTGTTATGCCATGGGCTGAAAGGCCATAATTGTTAATGAAATGGCTGGTTATGGATTTAACTGTGAGCCGGATGGCTGGTTATGGATTTAACCGTGAGCCGAATGGCTGGTTATGGATTTGACCGTGAGCCGGATGGCTGGATTATTGCCGTGTTACGGCGGAGCCATGATTATGGCTAAAAATAAATGCATATATGCTGTTGAATGTATTGTGAATGTGGCGCTTCCACTATCGAAGATGAGAGTTTCCCTGGGAGAAAGCAGTGGCTAGCCCCCACGTGCTCCAGGTTAAGACTCGAAGCTCTTTTGACCCTATGTCGTCAGGGTGGCCGGGCACTGTGAAAGCTCCGGATGAGCTCACCCCCATAAATATTCACCAGTGAGGGTGATGGATATGGATCATGATTATGATCAAATTTATATTAAGTATAACTCGAGTTGGGGAGACATGACAGAGTGATAGTCCAATGGTTAGCTACCAGGACTTGTCGAGTTGGCTCTATAACCGACAAATGATATCATCAGCCATTAGGGACAGGCATTCATCATATGCATACTATGTGGATTGATTGAGATTGCCTATTTGACTGTATATTACTTGCTATTTGTCTAAATGCCTTACTTGTTCCTATTTGTATATCTCTTGTCTGATATAACTGTGTTTGCTATATTATACTCCTGTTGGTGGTTGGGAGGTCTGAAGAAATTGGAAAGGGAAGTATTAGTTAGACTGAAGGATCTTTAGTTAGATGTCCTTTATGGTTTAGCTTGTTTATAAGCTTTGAATTATCTGGAGGAAGTTCTAGGATTGCCTTCGGCTTTTCTTTATTATTATATATTATATATGTGGAAGCTGTTACCATGCTGGGGACCTCTGGTTCTCACCCATGTGGATTTTGTGGTTTTCAGATGTAGGACGTGAGGTTTCTCGCTGAGGCATGCTGGAGACTTCTGGATTAGTGAAGATCCTTTATTCTCGGGACTCTGTTTTGATTCATATGTTTTGTTTAGATACTTTTATCTCCATTAAATAATACAAAATGTGATGACTCCTCTTATAGGAGATTTTGGAGAAAAGGTTTTCTGTATTTGTGTCCCTTTGGGTTTCCTTGGGGTATCTTATTCTATTTATATGTATATATTGCTATGTTCGGACCGATTATTTTCACAACCGGATTTTGAGTCTTGATATTCCTGTTTTTGGCACTCCTCTGTATATGTATAATCTTGCGTTGGCTTATCCTTTGTACGTTACGTTATCGATCAGAGTGTTACGCGTTTTGAGTTACAGTTTTTGTTTACCCCTTTTTCTTAAAAAGGCTCCTAGTTATAATCATTCTTCACAATACTATTCGTACTAAATTTTTATTTTAGAGGTCGTAATACCTTGCCATCTCTGAATTATGACTTAAGCATAAGGCTCTGTATGGTAGGGTGTTACACATAAAACTTTGATGGTTGGCTACAAAGTCAAACGTTAACAGTTAATTGGTGGACGAAATTGTGATCAACAATATTGGCTCTTTGGTATATACACAAAAACTATTGTGAGAGAAATCATTATTATGGCACTGGTTGAATTCACAACTCCGTTCAACTAACCAGCAAGTGTACTGGGTCATCCAAGTAATAAACCTTACGTGAGTAAGGGTCGATCCCACAGAGATTGTTGGTATGAAGCAAGCTATGGTCACCTTGTAAATCTCAGTTAGGCAGATTAAACCAATTGATTATGGATTTTCTAAAATAAATAATAAACAGAAAATAAAAAAGGGATAGAACACTTATGCAGATTCATTGGTAGGAATTTCAGTTAAGCATATGAAGATACTGTATGGCTCAAGGACGCCTGCTTTCCCACTGCTTCAACTCAATCCTTCTTACTCCTTTCCATGGCAAGCTGTGTATAGGGGTTCACCATCAGCGGTGGCTACTTTCAATCCTCTCGGGAAAATAGTCCTCTGCGGCTGTCACTCGCATGGCTAATCGTCTGGAGGCATCACCCATGGTTGATGGCTACATCCCATCCTCGCAGTGAAAACTACGCTCACGCACTCTGTCACAGCACGACTAATCACTGGTTGGTTCCTGCTCCTACTGGAATAGAATCCCTTGATTCTTTTGCGTTGTCACTACGCCCAGCACTTGCAAGTTTGAAGCACGTCACAGTCATTCATTACCGGAATCCTACTTGGACACCACAGACAAGGTAGACTTTCCGGATTCCCAGGATCCTACTCGGAATACCACAGACAATGTGAGACTTTCCAGATCCTCATAAATGCCGCCATCTATCTAGCTTATACCACGAAGATTCTGTTGGGGAATCTAAGAGATACACATTCAAGCTCTGTTGCATGTAGAACGGAAGTGGTTGTCAATCACGTGCGTTCATAAGTGAGAATGATAATGATCGTCACTTTCATCATTTATCTTGGAATAAGAATAGAAGAGAATTGAATAGAAAGTAATAATAATTGTATTGAAACTTGAGGTACAGCAGAGCTCCACATCCTTAATCTATGGTGTGTAGAAACTCCACTGTTGAAAATACATAAGTGAAAGGTTCAGGCATGGCCGAATGGCCAGCCCCCATGTGGTCACAAGACCGAATGATCAAAGACTTCTAATACAATAGTTAAATGTTCTATTTATAATAAACTAGCTCCTAGGGTTTACATGGGTAAGTAATTGATGCATAAATCCACTTCCGGGGCCTACTTGGTGTATGTTTGGGCTGAGCTTGATCAATCCACGAGTTAAGGCTTCTCTTGGAGTTGAACTCCAAGTTATGACGTGTTTTGGGCGTTCAATTCCGGATCATGACGTTTTTCTGGCGTTTAACTCCAGACAGCAGCATGTACTTGGCGTTCAACGCCAAGTTACGTCGTCAATTTCCGAATAAAGTATGGACTATTATATATTGCTGGAAAGCGCTGGATGTCTACTTTCCAACGCCTTTGAGAGCGCGCCAATTGGAGTTCTATAGCTCCAGAAAATCCATTTCGAGTGCAGGGAGGTCAGATTCCAACAGCATCAGCAGTCCTTTTGTCA
>NW_026265033.1:12148-15489 GCF_000817695.3 Arachis duranensis | reverse complement strand
ATCACAATACCAAACTTAAATTGTTGCTTGTCCCCAAGCAACTGAAAATCAAAATAGGATAAAAAGAAGAGAATATACTATGAATTCAGAAATATCAATGAATATTAATTATAATTAAATGAGCGGGACTTGTAGCTTTTTGCTTCTGAACAGTTTTGGCATCTCACTTTTTCCTTTGAAGTTTTAGAATGATTGGCTTCTCTAGGAACTTAGAATTTCGGATAGTGTTATTGACTTTTCCTAGTTAAACATGTTGATTCTTGAACACAGCTACTTATGAGTCTTGGCCGTGGCCCTAAGCACTTTGTTTTCCAGTATTACCACCGGATACATAAATGCCACAGACACATAACTCAGTGAACCTTTTCAGATTGTGACTTAGCTTTGCTAAAGTCCCCAGTTAGTGGTGTCCAGAGCTCTTAAGAACACTCTTTTTCCTTGGATCACGACTTTAACCACTTAGTCTCAAGCTTTTTACTTGGACCTTCATGACACAAGCACATGGTTAGGGACAGCTTGATTTAACCGCTTAGGCCTGGATTTTATTTCCTTGGGCCCTCCTATCCATTGATGCTCAAAGCCTTGGATCCTTTTTCTACCCTTGCCTTTCGGTTTTAAGGGCTATTGGCTTTTTCTACTGCTCCTTCTTTTTCTATATACTCTTTTTAGCCATTTTTTTTATTTTTTTTCGCATTTCACTGCTTTTTCTTGCTTCAAGAATCAATTTCATGATTTTTCAGATCCTCAATAACATTTCTCTTTGTTCATCATTCTTTCAAGAGCCAACAATTTTAACATTCATGAACAACAAGATCAAAATTATGCACTGTTCAATCATTCATTCAGAAAACAAAAAGTATTGTCACCACATCAATATAATTAAATTAAATTCAAGGATAAATTCGAAATTCATGTACTTCTTGTTCTTTTGAATTAAAACATTTTTCTTTTAAGAGAGGTGAAGGATTAATGGAATTTATTCATAGATTTAAGGCATGGTTACATACTAATGATCATGAGATAAAGACACAAAACATAGATAAACTCAATACTAAAAACCGAAAACAGAAAGAAATAAAGAACAAGGAATGAATCCACCTGAGTGAGGGTGGCGCCTTCTTGAAGGTGCAATGGTGCTCTTTGAGCTCCTTTATGTCTCTTCCTTGCCTTTGTTGAATGATTCTTAGTAATTTTGGTGTTCCTCTCCTTAGTTGCTTCCAATATTTGTGTGGAGGACAACTTATCCCCTGAGGTGTCTCAGGGATCTCTTGATTTGCAGCCACATGTTCTACCACTGAGCTATGACGGCTTATATTAGTCTTTCCATCTCCCATGACTCAGAGGTGGAAGCTTTTTGTCTTCCCTTTGAGGTTTCTCTGGCTTTAGGTGCCATTAATGGTAATGGAAAAGCAAAAAAGCTATGCTTTTACCACACCAAACTTAAAATATTGCTCGCCCTCGAGCAAGAGAAGAAAGAAGAGAAGAAGAAGAAGAAAAAGAAAATAGAGGAGAGTGAGGGGAGATGGATTCGGCTATATGGGTGGGATTGGGTGGGAAAGAATTTTGAATTTTGAAGGTGAGTGGGGTTTATGGGAAAGGGTGAGTGGTGAATGAAAAGATCCTGTGGGGTCCACAGATCCTGAGGTGTCAAGGAATTCCATCCCTGCACCAAATAGGCATGTAAAATGCCTTTGCACACCATTCTGGCGTTTAAACGCCCATTGGTGCACATTCTGGGCGTTCAACGCCCATGTAAAGCATGTTTCTGGCGTTGAAGGCCAGTTTCATGCTTGTTACTGGCGTTCAGCGCAAGTTTTTCCTCTCTGGGCACATTCCTGGCGTTCAGCGCCAGAATGTTGCTTGTTTCTGGTGTTCAGCGCCAGAATGGTGCTCTGTTCTGGCGTTGAATGCCGGCCAGATGCACCTTGCTGGCATTGAACGCCAGCCTGTGCGTCCTCCAGGGTGAAAATTTTTTTTCTTCTGTTTTTGACTCTGTTTTTAATTTTTTTGATTTTTTTCGTGACTCCTCATGATCATGTACCTACTAAAACACAAAATAACAATAAAAATAGTATAAAATAGAAATTAGATAAATAAAATTGGGTTGCCTCCCAACAAGCGCTTCTTTAATGTCAATATCTTGACAGTGGCTCTCATGGAGCCACAAGGTGATCAGGTCAATGTTAGTGTAGTCCCAACACCAAACTTAGAGTTTGGATATGGGATCTTAACACCAAACTTAGAGTTTGGTTGTGGCCTCACAACACCAAACTTAGAGTTTGACTGTGGGGGTTCTTCTTGACTCTGAACTGAGAGAAGCTCTTCATGCTTACTCTCTTTTGTCACAGATGGGTGGCCATGTGCTTTGAACACAAGGTATTCCTCATTCAAGTAAAGGACTAATTCCCCTCTGTTGACATCTATTACAGCTCCTGCTGTGGCTAGGAAAGGTCTCCCAAGGATGATGCAATCATCTTCTTCCTTCCTAGTGTCTAAGATTATGAAATCAGCAGGGATGTAAAGGCCTTCAACCTTTACTAGCACGTCCTCTACTAACCCATAAGCTTGTCTCAATGACTTGTCTGCCAATTGTAATGAGAACAAGGCAGGTTGTACCTCAATGATCCCCAGCTTCTCCATTACAGAGAGTGGCATTAGATTTATCCCTGACCCCAGATCACACAGAGCTTTTTCAAAGATCATGGTGCCTATGGTACAAGGTATTAAGAACTTGCCAGGATCTTGTCTCTTTTGAGGTAGAGTTTTCTGAATCCAAGTATCTAGTTCACTAATGAGTAAGGGAGGTTCACTTTCCCAAGTCTCATTACCAAATAACTTGGCATTCAGCTTCATGATAGCTCCTAAATATTGAGCAACTTGCTCTTCAGTTACATCTTCATCCTCTTCAGAGGACGAATAGTCTTCAGAGCTCATGAATGGCAGAAGGAGATTTAAGGGAATCTCTATGGTCTCTGTATGAGCCTCAGATTCCTTTTGATCCTTAATAGGAGATTCCTTCTTGCTTGAGGGACGTCCCAGGAGGTCTTCCTCACTAGGATTTTCGTCCTCCTCCTCCCTTGTGCATTCGGCCATATTGATTATGTCAATGGCCTTGCACTCTCCTTTTGGATTTTCTTCTGTATTGCTTGGGAGAATACTGGGAGGAGTTTCAATGACTTTCTTACTCAGCTGGCCCACTTGTGCCTCCAACTAATGGAGGATCTTGTTTCATTCATGAAACTGAAAGTGGCCTTTGACAGATCAGAGACTATATTGGCTAAATTAGAAGTGTTTTGTTCAGAATTCTCTGTCTGTTGCTGAGAAGATGATGGATATGGCTT
>NW_026265033.1:9696-11988 GCF_000817695.3 Arachis duranensis | reverse complement strand
CCATGTAATTAACCTCTGCCATGGCAGGGTTTTCAGGATCATAAGCTTCTTCGGAAGCTGCCTCTCTAGTACTGTTGGATGCATGTTGCAATCCATTCAGATTTTGAGAGATCATGTTGACCTGTTGAGTCAACACTTTGTTCTGAGTCAATATGGCATTCAGAGTATCAATTTCAAGAACTCCTTTCTTTTGAGGTATCCCATTGTTCACGGAATTCCTCTCAGAGGTGTACATGAACTGGTTGTTTGCAACCATGTCAATGAGTTCTTGAGCCTCTTCAGGCGTTTTCTTCAGGTGAATAGATCCACCTGCAGAATGGTCCAATGACATTTTCGAAAATTCAGAGAGACCATAATAGAATATATCTAATATGGTCCATTCCGAAAACATGTCAGATGGACATCTTTTGGTCAGCTGCTTGTATCTTTCCCAAGCTTCATAGAGGGATTCACCATCTTTTTGTTTGAAGGTTTGAACATCCACTCTCAGCTTGCTTAGCTTTTGAGGAGGAAAGAATTTATCCAAGAAGGCAGTGACCAGCTTATCCCATGAGTCCAGGCTATCCTTGGGTTGTGAATCCAACCATACTCTAGCTCTGTCTCTTACAGCAAAAGGGAAAAGCATGAGTCTGTAGACTTCAGGGTCAACTCCATTCGTCTTTACAGTCTCACAGATCTACAAGAACTCAGTTAAAAACTGGTAAGGATCTTCAGATGGAAGTCCATAAAACTTGCAGTTTTGTTGCATTAAGGCAACTAGCTGAGGTTTCAGCTCAAAGTTATTGGCTCCAATGGCAGGAATGGAGATGCTTCTTCCATCAAACTTGGACGTTGGCTTTGTGAAGTCACCAAGCATTCTCCTTGCATTATTATTATTATTTTCGGCTGCCATCTCTTTCTCTTGTTCGAAAATTTCTAAAAGGTTGCTTCTGGATTGTTGTAGTTTAGCTTCTCTTAATTTTCTCTTCAGAGTCCTTTCAGGTTCTGGATCAATTTCAACAAGAGTGCCTTTATCCCTGTTCCTGCTCATATGAAAGAGAAGAAAACAAGAAAAGAAGAGGAATCCTCTATGTCACAGTATAGAGATTCCTTTATGTTAGTAGAAAAAGAAAGGGGTAGAAGAATGAAGAAGGTGATTCGGATTTTTGAATGAAGAGAGGTGAAGAGAAGTGTTAGTAATTAAATAATTAAATAGAAGAAGAAAAGAGAAGGGAGAATTCGAAAATAATTTTGAAAAAGAGGTTAGTGATTTTCGAAAATTAGATATAAGTTGTAATTAAAATTAAAACATGAAACAATTAATTAATTGAAAAGAATTTTTTTGAAAAAGGGGGAGATATTTTCGAAAATAGAAGAGGGAGAAGTAGTTAGGTGGTTTTGAAAAAGATAAGAGACAAACAAAAAGTTAGTTAGTTGATTGAAAAAGATTTGAAATCAAAATTTTAAAAAGATAAGAAGATAGGAAGTTAGATCAGATATTTTGAAATCAAATTTTGAAAAAAAATTAAAATTTTGAAAAGGATAAGATAAAAAGATAAGATAAAAGTTTTAAGAAAAAGATATTTTGAAAAAAATTTAATTTTTAAAATGACTTAACTAACAAGAAACTACAAGATCAGATTCTAGAATTTAAAGATTAAACCTTTCTTAACAAGAAAGTAACAAACTTCAAATTTTTGAACCAATCACATTAATTGTTAGCTAATTTTCGAAAATATGATGTAAAAGATAAGAAAAAGATTTTTGAAAAATAATTTTTAAAATTTTCGAAAATAATAAAGAAAATGAAAAAGATATGATTTTTGAAAAATATTTTGAAAAGATAAGATTTTTAAAATTGAAATTTTGACTTGACTTGTAAGAAACAACTAATTTTGAAAATTTTTGACCAAGTCAACCCAAAATTTCGAAAATTTTGGAGGGAAATAAGGAAAAGATATTTTTTTTATTTTTGAATTTTTAATTATGAGAGAGAAAAACAACAAAAATACTCAATGCATGAAATTTTTAGATCAAAACAATGAATGCATGCAAGAATGCTATGAATGTCAAGATGAACACCAAGAACACTTTGAAGATCATGATGAATATCAAGAACATAATTTTGAAAAATTTTTGATGCAAAGAAAACATGCAAGACACCAAACTTAGAAATCTTTAATGCATGAAAAATATGAATGCAAAAATGCACATGAAAAACAACAAAAGACACAAAACAAGAAATCATCAAGATCAAACAAGAAGACTTGTCAAGAACAACTTGAAGATCATGAAGAACACTATGAATGCATG
>NW_026265033.1:4211-8318 GCF_000817695.3 Arachis duranensis | reverse complement strand
TCCGGATCATGACGTTTTTCTGGCGTTTAACTCCAGACAGCAGCATGTACTTGGCGTTCAACGCCAAGTTACGTCGTCAATTTCCGAATAAAGTATGGACTATTATATATTGCTGGAAAGCCCTAGATGTCTACTTTCCAACGCCGTTGAGAGCGCGCCAATTGGAGTTCTGTAGCTCCAAAAAATTCATTTCGAGTGCAGGGAGGTCAGATTCCAACAGCATCAGCAGTCCTTTTGTCAGCCTCTTTCAGAGTTTTGCTCAAATCCCTCAATTTCAGCCAGAATTTACCTGAAATTACAGAAAAACACACAAACTCATAGTAAAGTCCAGAAATGTGGATTTAACATAAAAACTAATGAAAACATCCCTAAAAGTAGCTTAAACTTACTAAAAACTACCTAAAAACAATGCCAAAAAGCGTATAAATTATCCGCTCATCATTAATCTTTCCACTGTGTTCGTGTATATTCCTCACTATATCTGTTCTTGAAAATAGTTATGTTCTCTAAAACTACCAGTTACTCTTTTTTACATACAATAGTGCTAGAGAACCAAGAGGGTTCCAGCAAAAAATCTGCCAACTGCTATTGGGGCAAGATTCAGAAGCTCATTTCACCTAAGCAACATTCAAAAATTATACCCAGGTAAACTAATTTCATCCTACCCAAAACCCTACCCCTTACTTTCACCGTTATACTGCAGCACATTTTGAAACACACACACCGTTGTGCCAGAATACTACGAGCTGCGCGTACACTTCCTCTCCTCCTCCATCAGAAGCAGCGCCTTCGCATACCACGTGCGGGCAACCTTGGAGCGCCGTCGTTCAAGAACGCCATGACCGGACCATCCCTTCGGTGCTTCCCCAATCTCGGATGCCCAGCTGTGAGAAATAATTAGGTTCGGCTGCTCACGGAGGGTGCGCCGTTGGTGTTGCATGCTTGTGTTGGCAGCATCTTTGAGGATTCCCGACTCTGCTCTGCCGAACACTGGTTGAGGTCTACTACTCCAGCCTCAAAAACCTACCTTCACATGACTAATTGATATGGATGTAGATGTTGCTTCTAATTTCAACGGCATGTTTTCTCAATAGAATTTGGATGATGTATTATAACGGTGTTTCTGGGTATTTTTTGGAGATTAGATATTGCTATTAGGGTGTATAGTTTATGTTACGGTGTTTATGCTTATTTGAATTGAAGATTAGATGTTGCTATTAAGGTGTACAGTTCATGTACTAGTACTGGAAGTAGTGTAGTTCAAGTTACGGTGTTTATGCTTATTTAAATTTATTTAAGGTTACTTTATAGGTAAGAGTGTTGCTATCAAAATAAAATTAATAATTTAGTTAGTTTTAGTCCTTGTAAAAATTTTGCTCAAAATTTAAATGTGAAGGATCCATTTGTGTACATGTCTAGAAATAATCCTTATCATGTTGTTGACTGGTATATCAGTTATCAGAATACGAGAGCAAATAATTCAATGAGGGTGGAAATTTAGAAAAAAAAAAGTCTAATGTGATGAGAATAAGCTTTAATTTACATTACAGGAAAAAGTATTTCAATAAAAAATAGCAGGAATTATTTATTGCCTCCAACAATTATCTTGTTAACCCAACGGATTTTTATAAATGTTAAAGTGAGTATATTTTATTTATTATTTTTGGCTGGATAATACCATTTTATTTAAAGTCATACTTATTGCTGCGTATAATTAGAAGGGAAAAATTTGATAACCAACGTTTATTGGAAAAAGCAACCCTAAAGATTTGGGACCAAAAGCGGTTAGCGGTGACCATTGAATAAGTTTCTTCAGCTTGGGTTGGGTTAAAAGCACGGAATGTATTTGCGCAATCACCATCTTCAAATAAAGTATTTTCCACGGTAGCACCATGAATAGCGCATAGTAGTGCAGCGCCCAATACACCAGCAACTCCCATCATATGAAATGGGTTTAATTATGTCTAGTTGGACAACTTTACTGTTCTTTAACTATAGAGTCGAGGGGTTTTTCTTTACCATAGATTGGATGATTTTTTTAATTTATGCAACCTGTCTCTCACAATCAAAATGTTTATACTTTTGGTCTTTTGTTTGAATAACTGAAATCTGGAATTGCAACATGTGTCTTGCATTCAAAAGATTAGAATTGGTTAAATTTTGGTTGCTTATTGTTTCCAGGGTTACCTGAAACTGTAGGTCGATCTCGGATGAGATCTTCTGTGTTGGTCGGGGCTGTTGTGTCCGACTTGGTGTTGGTGCTGATCCTTCATCCCTGGAGGGTGGGGGGTACCTGCAAGGGACTCCGATGCTTAAGTTAGCAAGGGTATTAAGCAAGTATTGAGTAGAATCAGAGTATGAGTTATACCTGGGTGCTCCAGTGTATTTATAATGGCGTAGAATGACCTTCTCAGATAAGATAAGTTAGTTATCTTATCTTATCTTTATCTTATCTTCAAGTGAGGTCATCTTATCTTCAAGGGAACCGCCTTTATCACTACGGGCTTGGGCTGCCCTTGGATTTGGGACGTGTTCCTCTATTTGGGCCCTTTGTTGGGCTTTCCTGTGACTTGGCCGAGCTCTTTGAGAAGAGGTCGGGTCATCCTGACCTAAAGAGGTCGGTCGCTTTTCCTGTAGAACATCCCGGGTCGGACAACTCGACCCAGGATATGAACAGTGCCCCTGCTCAAGCTCGGTCTTCCTTTTTGAGGTCGAGTCTTTAGTTTTAGGACTTCGATCCTTCTTTGGTGAAGCCAAACTCGAGCATCTTTGTCGATTTCTTTTTTGTAGAGTTCTCCTTTTTTGAATGCAAAACGTTTCTGTTCCGTTTCCTCTGAAAGCGTGCACTTTTGCGTTAGTGCCCTGGCCTTGGGAATGCGCGAGGGTTTTCAATGCCCCCATTAATTGGTTTTCAATGCCCCGTTTCTCTTGCTTCTTTTATTTTGAACTTCGCACACGGAGATGGTTTTTTCTCCTTTCTGTAACTTCCCCTTTTCTTTCTCACTTTTGTTGTTTTCGTCTGTCGTCTGCCCTTTCGCGTTTTTCTTTGTGACATTGTTTGGCGATCGTGGGTGCTCTTTTTGCTTTCGACGGCAACTCCTGATCTCTTCGTCTTCGCTCTCCGTGCGCTTCTCCTTTTTCAGGTTGGTTCATCTTCTCTTTTTTGCTTGCATTGTTCTACTTCCTAGTACAGTAGGGTTTTTTGTTTGAGTGTATATTTGGGAAAGTTTGAACTTTTTGCTTTTCTGTATTTTTTGCTGCGATTTCTGGCTTTTCTTCTCTGATGTTCCCTTGGCAGTTGAAGCTTCCTAAGGCTTTTGCATGTTGTTGCCTGATTCGTTTGATTGTTGAAGAAAAGATTGCGCCTTTATCTGTTTTTTCGTTTGGCATGTTCTTGCTGTTGGGTGGACTGAGGTTGTATTTTCTATCAACGCTTATTTTGATGGCTTTATTTGCTTTTTGTTGGGACGTGTAAAGATGTAGGCTTGTAGGCTTCCCTGAATCTTTTTTTGCCTCCAAAGGATGCCCCTGGAACCTTTTGGATTGGGTCCTGGGGTTTCCTTTTGTTGCTTTTACCTGGTTTCTTTGACACCTATATGCTTTAGTTTTGTGAGTTGCCTCCGTTTATGCCCGAGTTGTTCAATTAGTGTTCCGAGGTGTTTTCTGAGTAATCCAATCTTCTTTTCTTCTTGTAGGACTAGTTAACCATGTCTTTTGATGAGCGGATAATTTGTATACTTTTTGGCATTGTTTTTAGTATATTTTTAGTATCTTTTAGTTAGTTTTTAGTATATTTTTATTAGTTTTTAATTAAAATTCACTTTTCTGGACTTTACTATGAGTTTGTGTGTTTTTCTGTGATTTCAGGTATTTTCTGGCTGAAATTGAGGGACCTGAGCAAAAATCTGATTCAGAGACTGAAAAGGACTGCAGATGCTGTTGGATTCTGACCTCCCTGCACTCGAAGTGGATTTTCTGGAGCTACAGAAGCCCAATTGGCGCGCTCTCAACGGTGTTGGAAAGTAGACATCCTGGGCTTTCCAGCAATATATGATAGTCCATACTTTGCCCAAGATTTGATGGCCCAAACCGGCGTTCAAAGTCACC
>NW_026265033.1:746-2799 GCF_000817695.3 Arachis duranensis | reverse complement strand
GTCTCATCTTAAGTTTAGTGTCAATTGCATGTTTCTGTTTTTCTTGCATTTTTCGAATTCATGCATGTGTCTTCATTAATCTTCAAGTTGTTCTTGATGATTTTATTACTATGATTTTTAATTCTCTTGACTTGAGTGTTTATGTGTCTCATATGCATTCACATTTTATTAAGTGTCAGTAGCATACAAACTGCTAAGTTTGGTGTCTTGCATGCATTGTTATTTGATTCTTGTTGCATTTTGATTTGTCCTTATTATAAAAAAATCCAAAAATATTTTTAATTTGTGTCTTTTCAAGTCAATAATACAGAGAATTGAAGATTCAGAACATACAGCAGAGGAATTGCACAGAAAAAGCTGGGCGTTCAAAACGCCCAGTGAAGAAGGACAGACTGGCGTTTAAACGCCAGCCAGGGTACCTGGTTGAGCGTTTAACGCCCAAAAAGGTATAAGTTTGGGCGTTAAACGCCAGAATGTGCACCATTCTGGGCGTTTAACGCCAGGATGGCTAAAGGGGGAAGATTTTGTTTTCAAATCAATTTTTTTCAAGTTTTCAAAATCTTTTCAAAATCAAATCTTTTTCAAATCAATTTTTCAATCAAATCCTTTTCAAAATTACTTTCTTTCCACTTTTAAAGATACTTGCTATCAATTAATGATTTGATTCAACATTTCAAATATGTTACCTTTTCTGTTGAGAACGGTTTAATTGTTTGAATCATATCTTTTCTTGATAGCCAAGTTATTAATTTTCAAAATCAAATCTTTTTAAAATGTTTTTTTTTCAAATCATATCTTCTCAATCACATCTTTTTTAAAACTAATCACATCTACTTAACCACATCTTTTTCAAAACAGTTTTCAATCATATCTTTTTAACTTCTAATTTCAAAATCTTTTTCAAAAATCACTTCATTTCTTTCTTACTTTCAATTTTCGAAAATAAGTGATACTTTTCAAAAATGTTTTCAAAATCTTTTACTTAATTTTCGAAAATTACTTCCCTTCTTCTCACATCCTTCTATTTATGGACTAACAATATTCCTTAATGCAAAATTCGAACTCATTCTTCTCTGATAAGTTCGAATTTTCCACTTCTGTCTTCTACTCTTCTTTTCCTCTGACACTTAAAGGAATCTCTATACTGTGACATAGAGGATTCCACATCTTCTTGTTTCCTTCTCTTTCTTATGAGCAGGAGCAAAGACAAAGGCATTCTTGTTGAAGCTAACCCTGAACCTGAAAGGACCTTGAAGAGAAAGCTAAGAGAAGCCAAAGCACAACTCTCTTTAGAGAACCTGACCGAATTCTTCAAAGAAGAAGAAGCCATGGCAGCCGAGAACAACAACAATGCCAACAATGCAAGGAAGGTGCTGGGTGACTTTACTGCACCTACTCCCGACTTCTATGGGAGAAGCATCTCTATCCCTGCCATTAGAGCAAACAACTTTGAGCTGAAGCCTCAATTAGTTTCTCTAATGCAATAGAATTGCAAGTTCCATGGACTACCATTGGAAGATCCTCATCAGTTCCTAGCTGAATTCTTGCAAATCTGTGACACTGTCAAGACTAATGGGGTAGACCCTGAAGTCTATAGACTCATGCTATTCCCTTTTGCTGTAAGAGACAGAGCTAGGACATGGTTGGACTCACAACCTAAAGAAAGCCTGGACTCTTGGGAAAAGCTAGTCAATGCCTTCTTGGCAAAGTTCTTTCCACCTCAAAAATTGAGTAAGCTTAGAGTGGAAGTCCAAACCTTCAGACAGAAGGATGGGGAATCCCTCTATGAAGCTTGGGAAAGATACAAGCAATTAATCAGAAAATGTCCTTCTGACATGCTTTCTGAATGGAGCATCATAGGTATTTTCTATGATGGTCTCTCTGAACTATCCAAAATGTCTTTGGATAGCTCTGCTGGAGGATCTCTTCATCTGAAGAAGACGCCTACAGAAGCTCAAGAGCTAATTGAAACGGTTGCAAATAACCAATTCATGTACACTTCTGAAAGGAATCCTGTGAACAATGGGACAAGTCAGAAGAAAGGAGTTCTTGA
>NW_026265033.1:0-376 GCF_000817695.3 Arachis duranensis | reverse complement strand
AAGAAAATTACTGAACTCCCTCCTAGTACTCTTCCAAGCAACACAGAAGAAAATCCAAAAGGAGAGTGCAAGGCCATCAACATGGCCGAATTTGGAGAGGAAGGAGAGGCAGTGAACGCCACTGAGGAAGACCTCAATGGGCGTGCACTGACCTCCAATGAGTTCCCCAATGAGGAACCATGGGAATCTGAGGCTCAAAATGAGACCATAGAGATTCCATTGGACTTACTTCTGCCTTTCATGAGCTCTGATGAGTATTCCTCCTCTGAAGAGGATGAGTATGTCACTGAAGAGTAAGTTGCTAAATACCTTGGAGCAATCATGAAGCTAAATGACAAGTTATTTGGAAATGAGACTTGGGAGAATGAACCCCCCT
>NW_026265032.1:43698-44853 GCF_000817695.3 Arachis duranensis | reverse complement strand
CAAAATATACAAAGAGAGAGCAAAGAGATGGCATGATAAGAGGATTTCTCAAAGAACATTTGAACCGGGCCAAAAGGTGTTATTATTCAATTCAAGATTGAAGATCTTCCCTGGGAAGCTGAGGTCTAGATGGACTGGTCCATACACCATCACCAAAGTATCACCTCATGGCTATGTTGAATTACTTGATGAAGCCTCAAAACAAACCTTCACAGCTAATGGACATAGGGTGAAGCACTACTTTGGTGGCCCTTGGAGCAAGGAAGAGAGTGTGCAACTCTTAACATGAGCAAAGAAGCTGCAGTGTCAAGCTAAGGACAATAAACAAGCGCTTCATGGGAGGTAACCCATGCACAGGGAGTCTTTTATTTTCATATTTTAGTAACCAATAATGATTAAGTAGACTAGTACATGGTGTATGCAAGGCACTAAGTTTGGTGTGGCCAATCTTGAAGTAATGGCAAAAGTGTGTTCTACAACACTTAGCTACAAACTAAGTTTGGTGTCTATACATACACGAAAATGCTAGACTATGAAAGTATAGTCATCTATTTTAGTTATAAAAAAAAAAAACGTGAATTATTTTAGTTAAAAAAAAAAAAACAACGTGAAATAGCATATAATGTAGGTAAAATACTAAGTTTGAGGTGGCTATCTTTGGAATTAATTCCATAGAACACTTAGTCACAAACTAAGTTTGGTGTCTTTACTTACATTATTAATGCTAGGAAAAAATAGATTAGGGAATCAAATCATAAATTTTAATTTTAGTTTAGTCAATTTTGCATAGGAATATCATCATAAGTTTTTAGCTATTAATGTCACTTTAAGAATCTCAAGCTTTTGGAATTTTGTTGCAGGAAAGAAAGAAAGAAGTGATGGGGAATCTTGGAAGCATATAATGAAAAGAAAGAAAGAAATGATGGGGAATCTTGGTGAGTGAGGTCACGGATACACAAGGAAGGGAAGTCACATGAGTTTTGAACTTTGTGCATGGGGAAAAACAACTCAACATGCATTGGGCACAAGGAAGCATGCTCCCCATGCTATGACCGAACCCTTAGAGCCATGCATAGCACCACGGAACTCACTAGAATCATGCATCCCCACCAAAGTTCACTTTAAATACTTCAACCATATTCATCAAACCTCACT
>NW_026265032.1:38229-40254 GCF_000817695.3 Arachis duranensis | reverse complement strand
TTGCCAACGCCACACAATCAAGCTTGGCCCTGGAAGAAAAGGAGCTGGCGTTGCCAACTCAAGATGGGCGTTGCCAACGCCACACAACCAAGCAACAAATGGAGCCTTGAAGAGAAGCTCGAGGACGTTGCCAACGCCAAGAACCATAGGCGTTATTCAAGGCAACGCCACACAAGAATGCTTGGCTAGGCACCAAGTCTTGGTGCCAACCAAGTTACCAACGCCAAGCCTTACCATTCACGTTGCTAACGCCAGGGAGAGGCACCATTCACGTTGCTAACGCCAGGGAGAGGCACCATTCACGTTGCTAACGCCAGGGAGAGGCACCATTCACGTTGCTAAACGCCAATCAAGGCACCATTCACGTTGCTAACGCCAGGGAGAGGCACCATTCACGTTGCCAACGCCCATCAGCCGCACCAACCACGTTGCCAACGCCCATGAGTTGCACCATGCACGTTGCCAACGCCCATAAGCCTTGCCATGCACGTTGCCAACGCCAGGAAGCAAACATGGAGCCTTGAGAAAGGCTCGAGCACGTTGCCAACGTGCTGAAGAGAAGGAGTGTTAATCAATAACGCCAGGAAATTGTGATGCACGTTGCTAACTTGGAATATAGGGGCGTTATCCACAACAACTCCAACAAGACAGCCTGACCATGTCCCCTTCAATGGAAGATATCTTGAGCTACAGAGATCCAAATTGAGTGCTTCAAGTTGCGTTGGAAAGCTGACATTCAGAGCTTTCCAACCATATATGATAGTCTATGGTGGAACACAAAATGTAAGCCAAACCAGAGTCATCTTTAGGCCCTAAAAACAAGAACATGAAGTGAAATTCAAGAAGGCTAGAGATGAGCCCTGGAGGGGGGCACGAGCACGTTGCCAACGTGCTAGCAAGGGGGCGTGTTTTGCAACAACGCCAGCCCCAAATCCTTGGGAGGCTAGGCACGGGCTCAACAACAAAGCAACAAGGAGAGTTGAGAAAGAAAAAGAAAGAAGATCCAAAGGGCAAAGGAAAGCAAGGAGAATCAAGCATGGGAAAAGGGACATGAAGACTAAAGGTGGTGAAGTTCCTTTGTTTTTCTTTGTGTTTTATTAAATAAAGAAGATGTATGTCTGAAATATGGTATACCTTCTAAGATGCATTTTTTTCTCTTTGAAGCATTATCTTTTATGCTGCCCATTCCATGCATCACTACTCACAAGTTTGGAATGGTTGCTTGTCTTAAGTACTTTTACTTGTCAATGGAATAAAAGATGTAGTTTGAGCAAGAACAGAGAGGAATCTAGCTTAAAAAGAATCATGTTGTCCCATAAGAAAAGTGCTAGTATTTTTATTGTGAAAGAAGCAATGTTCAAGGAATTCAAAAGAATGCTTGCTAATACAAGACTAGTTCGGTTAAGGATCACAAGGACTTTATCAGTAAAAGCACAAATAACCTTGACAATAAAGAAAATAGAGTACAAAGAATGAAAGGCTAGGCATCAATGACAAAATTTGGATATGTGTCTGTGGTGATTGATGTTAAGAGACATACTTGGGCCAGTAAATCCGAGGGGTGCTTCATCACCTGATAACTTGAGTTAACTAACTCGGGATTATCGATTGAAAACCCACAATCAAGAGTAGCTCTATGACAGAACATTTAGCAACCCAAAGAGGTGCTGGACACCACTATCCAAACAAAATTTCAATGTTATATGCCTGTGATTGAATGTGTTAAGGAGAGAGGCTTGAGTTACTAAATCTTTAAGAGTGTCTCAACACTTAACAACTTGAACCAACTGGTTTGGGATTGTTGATTGAAAGCTTATGCTAAAGAGCCGCCTTAAGACAAGATTTCAAGCTCATTTGAAATGAAAAAAGGGGAATATAAAAAAAAAAAGAAGAGAAGCATCAAGGAAAGAATGGTTCAAGGGTCATGTGCTAAAGTATGAAAAAAGTCTAGTGAAGTTAACCAATTTAGTAGTGAAGCAAGCATTTTAATTGAAAAAGTTGAATAGTTGTGTTCAATTACAATAA
>NW_026265032.1:34202-34721 GCF_000817695.3 Arachis duranensis | reverse complement strand
GAAGCCAAACCAACAAGAATGGCCCTCCAATTGGCAGATCGAACTTTTAAATTCCCTCATGGGATAGTTGAGGATTTGTTGGTGAAAGTGGGAGATTTTATATTTCCTGCCGATTTTGTGGTGTTAGATATGGAGGAAGAAGCCAAAGCTTCGATAATCCTGGGAAGACCCTTCTTGGCTACTGCTGGAGCCATCATAGATGTCCAAAAGGGTGAACTCACTCTTAGACTACATGATGAGAAATTGGTGTTTAACGTATTTAAGGCAATGAGCTATCCATCAGAATCACTAAAGGAATGCATGAGGGTGGATGTAGTGGACATTGCAATACAAGAAACCTTTGAGGAAACAACAAAGGAAGTGGCAGAGGAGGAGTTCACCAAGGATATTGAAGTTAGTGACATCAAGGCTGCTGAAACAACCATGCCAAGCGAGCCAGAGAGAGTGAAAGAAGAGAAGGAAGCACCAAAACCTGAGCTCAAAGCATTGCCCCCTAACCTCAAGTATGCATATTTGGGT
>NW_026265032.1:25859-29640 GCF_000817695.3 Arachis duranensis | reverse complement strand
CTTGAATATCACATGTGGAGTTTAAGTTCCAGTTTAAGCTTAAACTGGAACTTAAACTACCAAGCCATATAATGCTGGAAACGGCGTTTAAGTTCCAGTTTAAGCCTAAACTGGAGCTTAAACGCCAGAATCATGAAGGCTAAGAAATGCTGGAACTGGCGTTTAACCTCCAGTTTAACCTTAAACTGGAAGTTAAAGTGCCAGAATGAGAATTTCACCAAGGGAGCATTTCCACGTTTAAGCTCCAGTTTAACCTTAAACTGGAGCTTAAACGTGTTTGACACAATTTCTCACCAGGAAGCATTTCCACGTTTAACCTCCAGTTTAACCTTAAACTGGAGGTTAAACGCCAGAAGTAAGAAAGGCACCAGGAGCATTTCCACATTTAAGCTCCAGTTTAACCTTAAACTGGAGCTTAAACGTGTTCGACTATTTCTCTCCTCCAGGGTTGCTTTCTCATTTCCACGTTTAAGCTTCAGTTTAACCTTAAACTGAAGCTTAAACGTGTTCGACCATCCCATACTTCATAGTTGCTTTCTTCTATTTCCATGTTTAAGCTTCAGTTTAACCTTAAACTGAAGCTTAAACGTGTTCGACCATCCCATACTTCATAGTTGCTTTCTTCTATTTCCATGTTTAAGCTTCAGTTTAACCTTAAACTGAAGCTTAAACGTGTTCGATTAATTACCCTCCTGGGTTGCTTTCTTCCATTTCCACGTTTAAGTTTCAGTTTAACCTTAAACTGAAACTTAAACTTCAACTTAAACGCCACTTCTTGAAAGGGTTTTTGGGCCAAATATATTGAAGTTTAAGTTAGCATTTGAGCACAAACATTAACTTAAACGTATTATGGTATGAAACCCAATTGAATATCATGGTTTATGGGATTGGGCCTGAAGAATTGATGAGTCTGGAACTTCAAATTGTTGAGTCTTGTGTCATTACTTGTTTATCACTAAGTTTGCTCAATGAATGTTAAAGAATTGGATCACAACCTCATCAGGATTATGGACCATAAACCCAAAGCAAAAGGAAATCAGGAAAAAGCCTCAAAGCCCAAGAAACACAACAGAAGCTCAATTTAGAAAGTGTATAAATAGGATAGAATTGAAGTTAGTTAGGGGAAAGAAACTATCCATAATTGGAATCCTTCGGAACCTTGGGAAAGGAATGGAGGATTCATGCTAGAGAAGCTTTCTCACAGTGAATTGGATTGGGGTTTGGATGGATATTGTGACATGTAATCCTACCAAATTGTGGTTCATGAAACTGTGTGGTATAATCAGAGATCGAGCATCATCTCTTCTTATGAACATTTAAACCAAGGAATTGGGAATCTGTTTGTTTTTAGAGAGAATTGGTGAGCCAAGGGATTGGGATCCAATCATAGAAGATTGCCAAGCAAAATTTAATGAATGCATTGGTTGAGGAAGGGATAAAAATGTGTTGATTCGGAGATCTCAATATCTCCTGAAACCCAATGAATTCCCCATTTCTGATCTACCACTTTCTATTTACATTCTGCAAATTTAATTCATGCAACACCCCGATCCCCTTTTAATTTCAGCAATTTAGCTTCTCGCTCTTTAATTCATGCAATTTAAGATTCCTCAATTCTCATCTAAATCTTGATTCCGCTCAACTAGAACACACTTCTAATCCGAATTGCTCACTCAACCAATCCTTGTGGGATTCGACCTCACTCTATTGTGAGTTTTTACTTGACGATAACCGGTGCACTTGCCGGAAGGAATTTTTGCCGATTGTGCAATTTCCTAAAATCGTAGCTATCAAGTTTATGGCTAGATCACACCTTCCTTGCATTGTTGGCATTATTGTTGTTTTCGGCTGCCATGTCTTCTTCTTTGAAGATTTCTGTTAGGTCCTCTACAGAGAATTGTGCTTTAGCTTCTCTTAGCTCTCACTTCAAGGTCTTTTCAGGTTCAGGGTCAGCCTCAACAAGAATGCTTTTGTCTTTGCTCTTGCTCATATGAAAGAGAAGAGAACAAGAAAATATGGAATCCTCTATGTCACAGTATAGAGATTCCTTGAGGTGTCAGAGGAAAAGAAAAATAGAAGGAAGAGGTAGAAGAATTCGAACTTAGGAATAGAAGGAGGAGGTAGAAGAATTCGATCGAACTTAGAAAGATAGAGTTCGAATTGTGCATTGAGGAGGAGTGTTAGTCCATAAATAGAAGGATGTGAAAAGAGGGGATGAATTTTCGAAAATAAATTAAAAAGATTTTAAAAATATTTTGAAAAATACTAGTTGATTTTCGAAAACTAAGAGTGGAAAAGAAATCAAGTGATTTTTGAAAAAGATTTTGAAATAAGAAATTAAAAAGATATGATTGAAAACTATTTTGAAAAATATGTGATCAAGAAGATATGATTTGAAAAACAATTTAAAAAGATTTGATTTTGAAAATTAATGACTTGGCTAACAAGAAAAGATATGATACAAACATTAAACCTTTCTCAACAGAAAAGGCAACATACTTGAAATGTTGAATCAAATCATTAATTGTTAGCAAGTATTTTTGAAAATGGAAAGAAATTGATTTTGAAAATATATGATTGAAAAGATATGATTTGAAAAAGATTTGATTTTGAAAAATTTTGAAAACTTGAAAAAAAAATTGGCATTAAAAACAAAATCTTCCCTCTTGTGCCATCCTGGCGTTAAACGCCAGAATGGTTTACATTCTGGCGTTTAACGCCCAATACTCACCCCTTTTGGGCGTTAAACGCCCAGCCAGGCACCCTGGCTAGTGTTTAAACGCCAGTTTTCCATCTTCACTGGGCGTTTTGAACGCCCAGCTTTTTCTGTGTAATTCCTCTGCAGTATGTTCTGAATCTTCAATTCTCTGTATTATTGACTTGAAAAGACAGAAATTAAAAATTTTTGGGATTTTTAATGATGAGGAAAAACCAAAATGCAACTAAAATCAAATAAACAATGCATGCAAGACACCAAACTTAAAAGTTTGTATACTATTGACACTAACAAGTTGAGAATGCATATGAGAAACAACAAAACACTCAAGACAAGAGAATTTAAAGATCAGAGCAAGTAAATCATCAAGAACAACTTGAAGATCAATGAAGACACATGAAAAATGCAAGAAGAACAGAAACATGCAATTGACACCAAACTTAAAATGAGACACTAGACTCAAACAAGAAATATTTTTGGTTTTTATGATTTTGTAATTAACATCACCTTGAAACACTAGAATTCATTCTTAAAAATTTTGAAAGATACCTAATCTAAGCAACAAGATGAACCGTCAGTTGTCCAAACTCAATCAATCTCCGGCAATGGCGCCAAAAACTTGGTGCACAAAATTGTGATCATCAATGGCGCCATCAACATGGTACGCACAATTGTAATCTCAACTCTTTATCACAATTTCGCACAACTAACCAGCAAGTGCACTGGGTCGTCCAAGTAATAAACCTTACGCGAGTAAGGGTCGATCCCATAGAGATTGTTGGCATGAAGCAAGCTAGGGTCATCCTGTAAATCTCAGTCAGGCAGATTCAAATGGTTATAGATGATTTATGAATAAAGCATAAAATAAAGATAGAGATACTTATGTAATTCATTGGTGAGAATTTCAGATAAGCGTATGGAGATGCTTTGTCCCTTCCGTCTCTCTGCTTTCCTACTGTCTTCATCCAATCCTTCTTACTCCTTTTCATGGCAAGCTGTATGTAGGTTTTCACCGTTGTCAGTGGCTACCTCCCATCCTCTCAGTGAAAATGTTCAACGTGCTCT
>NW_026265032.1:12606-25750 GCF_000817695.3 Arachis duranensis | reverse complement strand
TACTCAGAATACCACAGACAAGGTTTAGACCTTCTGCATTCTCTTGAATGCCGCCATCAATTCTAGCTTAAACAACGAAGATTCCGATTAAGAAATCCAAGAGATAAACATTCAAGCCTTGTTTGCTTGTAGAACGGGAGTGGTTGTCAGGCACGCGTTTATAAGTGAGAATGATGATGAGCGTCACATAATCATCACATTCATCATGTTCTTGGGTGCGAATGAATATCTTAGAATAAGAATGAGCTGAATTGAATAGAAGAACAATAGTAATTGCATTAATACTCGGGGTACAGCAGAGCTCCACACCTTAATCTATGGTGTGTAGAAACTCCATCATTGAAAATACATAAGAACACGGTATAGGCATGGCCGTGAGGCCAGCCCCCAAAACGTGATCAAAAGATTCAAAGATCTCAAGATGAAAATACAATAGCAAAAGGTCCTATTTGTAGAGAACTAGTAGCCTAGGGTTTACAAGGATGAGTAAATGACATAAAAATCCACTTCCGGGCCTACCTGGTGTGTGCTTGGGCTGAGCATTGAAGCATTTTCGTGTAGAGACTCTTCTTGGAGTTAAACGCCAGTTTGGGCATTTAACTCCCATTCTTGTGCCAGTTCCGGCGTTTAACGTCGGGCAGTTTTGAGCTGATTTGGAACGCCGGTTTGGGCCGTCAAATCTCGGGCAAAGTATGGACTATTATCTATTGCTGGAAAGCCCAGGATGTCTACTTTCCAACGCAGTTAAGAGCACACCAATTGGGCTTCTGTAGCTCCAGAAAATCGACTTCGAGTGCAGGGAGGTCAGAATCCAACAGCATCTGCAGTTCTTTTCAACCTCTGAATCAGATTTTTGCTCAGGTCCCTCAATTTCAGCCAGAAAATACCTGAAATTACAGAAAAACACACAAACTCATAGTAAAGTCCAGAAAAGTGAATTTTAACTAAAAACTAATAAAAATATACTAAAAACTAACTAAAACATACTAAAAACATACTAAAAACAATGCCTAAAAGCGTATAAATTATCCACTCATCATGCACCATTTACTCTATTCAGTCATTTATCTTCATTTTGTTTAGCTTCTTCTTCATCCCCTATACCCCCTTTGTTTTCTTTTTTTTCTTTGTTATTATCTACAATTCTGCTCACTAACCCACTAACTATTTGATAATTTGCATCACTCACACTAACAATCACTCTAACAAGAATAATCTCTTTATTTCATCTCTTGCTGTGTGTTTTGTTAGTTGTATAACAGGGAGAAGAGGGGGAGCTTCAACCTCCTTCGATTCAGAACCTGAAAGAACCCTCTGGAGACTAAGGAGGGAAGCAAGAGGGAAAGGAGTTGTTGGTGCTGAGGAAGAGGAAGAGTACTTTGAAACCAACATGGAAGAGAACTTGGAAAATAATCATGAAGGAGAAGCTCAAAACCGTGCTAGAGAAGGTCCTACAAATCATGCTGGGCAAGAAAGGAGAGTTCTAGGCTCCTACATCAATCCAAATCCAGGAAACTGTGGAAGTAGCATCCAGAAGCCCACCATACATGCCAACAACTTTGAACTAAAACCCCATCTCATCACCCTTGTTCAGAACAACTGCTCATTTGGAGGAAGTGCTCAAGAAGATCCCAATCAACATCTAACAACCTTCCTGAGAATTTGTGACACTGTGAAGTCTAATGGAGTCCACCCAGATGTCTATAGGCTGCTTTTGTTCCCTTGTTCACTCAGGGACAAGGCATCCAAGTGGCTTGAATCCTTTCCAAAGAAGAGCTTAACAAATTGGGAAGATGTGGTAAACAAATTTTTGGCAGGATTCTACCCTCCTCAAAGAATTAATAGGCTGAGAGCTGAGGTGCAGACTTTCAGGCAACAAGATGGTGAGACTCTCTATGAGGCATGGGAGAGGTTCAAGGACTTAACAAGAAGATGCCCACCAGATATGTTCAATGAATGGGTTCAACTTCATATTTTCTATGAAGGTCTCTCCTATGAGTCAAAGAAGGTTGTAGATCATTCATCAGGGGGCTCTCTAAACAAGAAGAAAATCGTTGAAGAGGCCATAGATGTCATTGAAACAGTAGCTGAGAATGACTACTTCTATGCCTCTGAAAGAAGTAACACTCGAGAAGTAATGGAGCTGAACCACATGGACGCATTGCTAGCTCAAAATAAGATGATCACCAAGCAGCTAGCAGATCTCACCAAGAAGGTGGAGGAAAATCAAGTCGCAGCAGTTATCACTTCATCACCAGCTCAAGAAGGAGTGAATATAGGAGAAGAAGGTGACTGGGAACAAGCCAACTATATTGGAAACTCACCTAGACAAATCCATGACCTATACTCTAAAACTTACAAATTTGGATGGAGAAATCACCCCAACTTTGGTTGGGGAAATCAACAAGACCAAGGTCAAGACCAGAGACGCCACAACCTCAATTCCAACAACAATGCAACTCACCAACATACCTCACAGTGATCCTATCAACACCCACCTAACCATCCTTCTCACCCACCTAACCCCAATCCACCATCACTAACGGATGATAGACTTTCAAAAATTGAGACTCTACTTGAAGATTTATGTAGAGAAGTCCAAGACAACAAGGTGTTTAAGGAAGAAGTGCGAGCCAATATCAAAAACCAAGGAGAAAACATCAAGAGACTGGAGTCCCAAGTAGGGTATCTATCTCAACAAATTCCCAAACTCACTGATGGATTTCCCAGTGACACGGAGAAGAACCCAAGAGGAGAAACAAAGAAAGTAAGGTGGGAAGAATATAAGATGATCACCACAAGTGATGAGAGGAGTATGAAGGAAGTAGAACACCTCCAAGACAGTCAAAATGGAAACCAGGAAGAAAGAGACCATGCACCCCAACCTACATTCAATGAAGAACTGAAGAGAAGGGAGATACTAAACCCATATGCACCTTTTCCCCAAAGGCTTAAAGGTGGTGTAGCAGGGAGAATGTATTCAAGGTTCCTCGACATGTTTGCATCTCTTGATGTAAATATACCATTTATTAAAGCCCTCCAGCAAATGCCTTCCTACAAAAAGTATATAAAGGAGCTATTAGCCAGAAAGAGTTCATTGAAGGGTGGACAAACAATAAAGATGAATAGGGATTGCAGTGCTCTCATTCAACCAGGGCCACCCACAAAGAAGAAGGATCCAGGGAGTTTCCACATTCCATGTGCCATAGGAGAAACAATGATTGATAAGGGACTTTGTAACTTGGGAGCAAGTATCAACCTAATGCCTCTATCCCTCGTGAAAAAGCTTCAAATTAATGAGCTAACACCCACAGATGTAATCATCAAATTGGCTGACAAAACTCAAAAACAAGCACTAGGAGTGGTTGAGAATGTGTTAGTAAAGGTTGGGAACTACTTCCTCCCCACAAACTTTGTTGTCCTGGAAATGGATGAGAATTCTATTCACCCCATCATTCTGGAAAAGCCATTCTTAGCCACAGCTAGAGCACTCATAGATGTGGAGCGAGGATAGCTAGTGCTAAGAATACATGATGATCAGCTCACCTTCAGTGTTTTTAACCTCTCACAAGAAGCAGACCATGATAACAAAAAGTCAGTGGAAAAGCAAACAAAAGAGTTGACGGCAGAGCTAAACAAGGGAGCACAATCTCCACACTTCATGACTCCTATGGTTAACAACCAATGTGATCAGAAGGAGCAACAGCAAAGTGTAATCCAAAAAGAACCAGTCCCACCAGAGTCATATGAGATAGCCATCAAAACCACTCTCAAAGAGAAAACCACAAGGAACAAGGTAACATCAACGGACACAAGAAAAAAGACCCCAAGGGGATGGAAAAACAAGAAAATACCTACAGAAGATTTCTCGCCAGGAGATGAAGTGGTCTCTACATACTTTCCACCTAGACCACCTCACCTCCCCACTATTCCATCTCAGCTGCCTCCAGTGTACACCGTCAACAAAATCTTGTCCTTAGAACATGTGGAGCTTATCAACAAGGCCAATGGAAATAGGTTCACTGCAAGGGGGGAAGATTTCAAGCACTATCAGCCACCTTGACAAGGACCAAATGTCAAGCTAATGACACTAAAGAAGCGCTTCATGGGAGGCAACCCATGTTCTACATCCTCTTCCTTTAATCTCAAATAGTAGTAATAAGGCAAAGTTCATGGATTCTAAATCAATTTTGATAAACAATATAAGACCCCCTTACATGTAGCGTATAGTACATGATAAGTTTGGTGTTCAAGGCACACCAAGTGGGCTTGAACACACTTTATGAGGTGAAATTATTCCCGAAATTTGTTGCACCATATGATCACAAACAAGTTTGGTGTACCAACGTTGCATGCATGGGAGATCTAGTGGTTGATTGATTCGCATTCATGAAAAGCATTTAGTTAATTAAAAACAAAAGAAAAAGATTGTTGTTAATTAGTAGCTAGTTCACACCTTAAGTCTTCCCACCAAAAATTTCAATTAACCATTTGCATTCCTTTTTTTGTCTTATATAGGAAATCAAAAAGGACATTGATGGTACTTGATAGAAAAATCAAGGAAGGGAGATTTGGCCACTATGCCAAGGAACATATACACTTGTCTCCAAGGGGAGTATCTTGGAAAATGTTGCCATGCAACATTGAAAAGTAGATTGGTGCACGAAATTGTAATCACACTTTTGCAATCCCGCACAATTAACCAGCAAGTGCACTAGGTCGTCTAAGTAATACCTTACGTGAGTAGGGGTCGATCCCATGGAGATTGTCGGCTTGAAGCAAGCTATGGTTATCTTGTAACTCTTAGTCAGGATATCAATAATTCTCAGGTTTCATTGTGAAAAGTAGAAGAACGTGAAATAAATACTTGTTTTGCAGTAATGGATAATAGGTTGAGGTTTTGGAGATGCTCTATCTTCTGAATCTCTGCTTTCCTACTGTCTTCTTCTTCAAGCACGCAAGGCTCCTTCCATGGCAAGCTATATGTAGGGTTTCACCGTTGTCAATGGCTACCTCCCATCCTCTCAGTGAAAATGTTCAACGCGCTCTGTCACAGCACGGCTATTCATCTATCGGTTCTCAACCATGTTGGAATAGAATCCAGTGATTCTTTTGCGTCTGTCACTAACGCCCAGCCTTCAGGAGTTTGAAGCTCATCACAGTCATTCAATCCTTGAATCCTACTCAGAATACCACAGACAAGGTTTAGACTTTCCGGATTCTCTTGAATGCCGCCATCAATTCTAGCTTATACCACGAAGATTCTGATTAAGGAATCCAAGAGATATCTACTCAATCTAAGGTAGAACGGAGGTGGTTGTCAGGCACACGTTCATAGGTGAGAATGATGATGAGTGTCACAGGTCATCACATTCATCAAGTTTAGGAACAAGTGATATCTTAGAATAGAAGCAAGCGTGATTGAATGAAAAACAGTAGTAATTGAATTAATCCATCAAGACACAACAGAGCTCCTCACCCCCAACCATGGGGTTTAACTCCAATTTTTGTGCCAGTTCCGGCGTTAAACGCCGGGAATTCTGAAGCTGATTTGCAACGCCGGTTTTGGCCATCAAATCTCAAGAAAAATATGGACTAGTATACATTTCTGGAAAGCCCAAGATGTCTACTTTTCAACGCAATTGAGGGCATGCCAATTGGGTTTCTGTAGCTCCAGAAAATGGACTTCGAGTGCAGGGAGGTCAGAATCCAACAGCATCTGTAGTCCTTTTCAGCCTCTGAATCAGATTTTTGCTCAGGTCCCTCAATTTCAGCCAGAAAATGCCTGAAATCACAAAAAAACACACAAACTCATAGTAAAGCCCAGAAAAGTGAATTTTAACTAAAAACTAATAAAATTCTAATAAAAACTAACTGAAATATACTAAAAACATACTAAAAACAATGCCAAAAAGCGTATAAATTATCCGCTTATCACAACACCAAACTTAAATTGTTGCTTGTCCCCAAGCAACTGAAAATCAATTAGGATAAAAAGAAGAGAACATACTATAGACTCCAAAATATCAATGAAACTTAGTTCCAATTAGATGAGCGGGACTAGTAGCTTTTTGCTTCTGAACAGTTTTGGCATCTCACTTTATCCTTTGAAGTTTAGAATGATTGGCATCTATAGGAACTCAGGACTCAGATAGTGTTATTGATTCTCCTAGTTAAGTGTGATGATTCTTGAACATAGCTACTTTATGAGTCTTGGCTGTGGCCCAAAGCACTCTGTCTTCCAGTATTACCACCGGATACATACATGCCACAGACACATAATTGGGTGAACCTTTTCAGATTGTGACTCAACTTTGCTGGAGTCCCCAATTAGAGGTGTCCAGGGTTCTTAAGCACACTCTTTTTCCCTTGGATCACAACTTTATTAAATTTTTTTCGTTTTTTTTGTATTCACTGCTTTTTGTTGCTTCAAAAATCAATTTGATGATTTTTCAGATCCTCAATAACATTTCTCCTTTTCCATCATTCTTTCAAGAGCCAACAATTTTAACATTCTTAAAACAACAAATTCAAAAGACATATGCACTGTTCAAGCATTCATTCAGAAAACAAAAAGTATTGTCACCACATCAAACTAATTCAACTAGTTTCAAGGATTAATTCGAAGTCCTGTACTTCTTGTTCTTTTGTGATTAAAGCATTTTTCATTTAAGAGAGGTGATGGATTCATAGGACACTCATAGCTTTAAGACATGAACCTTAAATTTTATTAATCGTGAATTAAGAACAAGACTCAAAATTAGATATAAGATAAGACTAATGGTAATAGAAAATAAAAATTTAAATAGACTCCTAATAATAGAGGTTATCACAGAGTTAGGACTCAACAACCTTGATTTTGAGAAGTGGATGCTCCCTCAACTTGTGGGGTATTTGACCCTTCAAGGGAGAGCTTTTGGCGCTTCAACTCCTGTAGCTCACGCCCTTGCTTCTCTTGTTCCTTCAGCAATTTGCAGAGCATGCAGTTTTAATTCTGCTATTCTTCCTTAATTTGTTCCATAGCTTCTTGCAGCTTGGCAATAGATGCTTCTAGACGAGTCCAGTAGTCAATTTCAGGAAGTTCAGGGAGGAACTCCTGTGCCCTCCTTTTGATAGAGTTATCTTGCATTTGTCCTTCCATTGACCTCTTGGTGATTGAGTGCTCAATTGGGATGAATTCATCTACTCCCATCCTCACCCCAGCATCTTTAAATAGCAAAGAGATTAAGCATGGGTAAGCCAGTTTGGCTTCAGTGGAGTTCTTATTTGCAATTGTGTAAATCTCACAAGCAATCAGATGATGAATCTCCACTTCTTTTCCCAGCATAATACAATGAATCATCACTGCTCTCTTGATAGTAACCTCAGAACGGTTACTAGTGGGCAAGATAGAATGCCCTATGAAGTCCAACCAGCCTCTTGCAACTGGTTTGTTTTCCTTTAGGAGCCATGATCTTGATGAGCCTTAGCTTAGTGATCACGGAAAAACACACCAAACTTAGAGGTTTGCTTGTCCTCAAGCAAAAGAAAGGAAAGAGGAGAGAGAGAGGAGGAGAGCAAATTCGAATGGTGGGGAAGGGGGTGTGGCCAAACATATATTTATAAGGAAGGGGGAGAGATTTCCAAAATTTTGAAGGAGAATTGAGAAGATATGGAAAGAATTTGAGAGATATTTGAGTTTTTTTTTTTTGAAGAAGATTTGGAAAGGATTTGAAAGAGATTTGAAGAATGATTTTAATTTTGAAAATTTGAAGGTGAATGATGAAAGTTTGAAATGTGTTTATGTAGAAGATTATGGATCAAAACAGGAAAGTTTAAGAAAATTTTAAGTGGAAAGCAAAATCTCTGTCCCCCACCTTTATACCATTCTGGGCGTTTAACGCCCAATTGTTGGCCAATTTGCGCGTTTAACGCCCAGCCAGGTAACCTGGCTGGCGTTTAATGCCAGAAACCCCTTCATCACTGGGCGTTTTGCTAAACGCCCAGGATGCTGCACACCTGGCGTTAAACGCCCAGAATGGTGCCCATTCTGGCGTTTAACGCCCAAAGTACCTCTTACTGGCATTTTTTCGCTAGCAAGCCCCTTTTCTCTGCTTTTTGCACTGAATCCTTCTATAACTCTGTGAATTCCTTCAATTTTGATGATTGCCCTTTGAGAATATGTATCAAACTTTGATTAAACAAAACAGATAACCTGCTAATGACTGGGTTGCCTCCCAGCAAGCGCTTCTTTATTGTCTTTAGCTGGACCTTCACTGAGAATCATTCAAGCCTCAGTTTTGAGCATTCTTGCTCAAAATTGCCTTCAAGATAATGCTTGATCCTCTGTCCATTAACTATGAACTTTTTGTCAGAATCAGTATCCTGAAGCTCAACATATCCATATGGTGACACTCCTGTAATCACATACGGACCTCTCCACCGAGATTTAAGTTTTCCTGTGAATAGTCTGAGCCTAGAGTTGAAGAGCAGAACTTTTTGTCCTGGCTCAAAGACTCTGGATGACAACTTCTTGTCATGCCACTTCTTTGCATTTTCCTTATAAATTTTTGCATTTTCAACGGCACTGAGTCTAAATTCATCTAGCTCATTTAGCTGGAGTAATCTTTTTTCACCAGCTAACTTAGCATCCATGTTTAGGAATCTGGTTGCCCAATAGGCTTTATGTTCCAGTTCCACGGATGAGTAAAAGGTCCTATTTGTAGAGAACTAGTAGCCTAGGGTTTACAAGGATGAGTAAATGACATAAAAATCTACTTCCGGGCCCACTTGGTGTGTGCTTGGGCTGAGCATTGAAGCATTTTCATGTAGAGACTTCTCTTGGAGTTAAACGCCAGCTTTTATGCCAGTTTGGGCGTTTAAATCCCATTCTTGTGCCAGTTCCCGTGTTTAACGCCGGGCAGTTTTGAGCTGATTTGGAACGCCGGTTTGGACCGTCAAATCTCGGGAAAAGTATGGACTATTATATATTTCTGGAAAGCTCAGGATGTCGACTTTCCAACGCAGTTGAGAGCGTGCCAATTAGGTATCTGTAGCTCCAGAAAATCTACTTCGAGTGCAGGGAGGTCAGAATCCAACAGCATCTGCAGTCCTTTTCAGCCTCTGAATCAGATTTTTGCTCAGGTCCCTCAATTTCAGCCAGAAAATACCTGAAATCATAGAAAAACATACAAACTCATAGTAAAGTCTAGAAAAGTGAATTTTAACTAAAAACTAATAAAAATATAATAAAAACTAACTAAAACATACTAAAAACATACTAAAAACAATGCCAAAAAGCGTATAAATTATCCGCTCATCAAATAACCCCATGAATCCTTCACCTCTCTTAAATGAAAAATCTGCTTAATTATAAAAAGAACAAGAAGTACTTGGATTTCAACTTTTATCTTGAAACTAGTTTGATTATTTTCATGTGGTGGCAATACTTTTTGTTCTCTGAATGAATGCTTGAATAGTGCATATTTTTTATCTTGTTGTTTATGAATGTTAAAGTTGTTGGCTCTTGAAAGAATGATGAACAAAAAGAAATGTTATTGATAATCTAAAAAATCATAAAATTGATTCTTGAAGCAAGAAAAAGCAGTGAAAAAATGGCAAAAAAAAGAGAAAGAAAAAGAAAAAAAAGCAAGCAGAGAAAGCCAATAGCCCTTTAAACCAAAAGACAAGGGTAAAAAGGATCCAAGGCTTCGAGCATTAATGGATAGGAGGACCCAAGGAAATAAAATGCAGGCCTAAGCGGCTAAATCAAGTTGTCCCTAACCATGTGCTTGTGGCATGCAGGTCCAAGCGAAAAGCTTGAGACTGAGTGGTTAAAGTCGTGATCCAAAGCAAAAGAGTGTGCTTAAGAACTCTGGACACCTCTAATTGGGGACTTTAGTAAAGCTCTGTCACAATCTGAAAAGGTTCACCCAGTTATGTGTCTGTGGCATTTATGTATCCAGTGGTAATACTGGAAAACAAAGTGCTTAGGGTCACGGCCATGACTCATAAAGTAGCTGTGTTCAAGAATCAACATACTGAACTAGGAGAATCAATACCACTATCTAAAATTCTAAGTTTCTATAGATGCCAATCATTCTGAATTTCAAAGGAAAAAGTAAGATGCCAAAATTGTTCAGAAGCAAAAAGCTACAAGCCCTGCTCATCTAATTAGAACTAAGGTTCATTGATACTGTGGGATTCATTGTATATTCTCTTCTTTTTATCCTATTTTGTTTTCCGTTGCTTGGGGACAAGCAACAATTTAAGTTTGGTGTTGTGATGAGCGGATAATTTATACACTTTTTGGCATTGTTTTTATATAGTTTTTAGTATGATTTAGTTAGTTTTTAGTATATTTTTATTATTTTTTAAGCAAAATTTACATTTCTGGACTTTACTATGAGTTTGTGTGTTTTTCTATGATTTCAGATATTTTCTGGCTGAAATTGAGGGACGTGAGCAAAAATCTGATTCAGAGGCTGACAAAGGACTGCTGATGCTGTTGGATTCTGACCTCCTACACTCGAAGTGGCTATTTTAGAGCTACAGAACTCCAAATGGCACGTTCTCAATTGTGTTGGAAATTATACATCTAGGGCTTTCCATCAATATATAATAGTTCATACTTTGCATGAGTTTTGACGACGTAAAATGGTGTCAAAACGCGAGCTCTCTGCCCTTTTCTGGCATCAAAACGCCAGCACTGGCATAAAAGTTGGAGTTAAATGCCCAAACTGGCATCAAAGATGGTGTTTAACTCCATGAAAGACCTCTACACATGAAAGCTTCAATGCTCAGCCCAAACACACACCAAGGGGGCTCGGAAGTGGATTTCTGCATCATTTACCTATTTCTGTAAACCCTAGTACCTAGTTTCATTATAAATAGAATTTTTTACTATTGTACTAGGGGTCTTTTTCCCTATTTTCGAATTCATATGTCATTTGGGGAGGTTGGCCATTCGGCCATGCCTAGACCTTGTTCTTATGTATTTTCAACGGTGGAGTTTCTACACACCATAGATTAAGGGTGTGGAGCTCTGCTGTTCCTCGAGTATTAATGCAATTACTACTGTTTTTTATTCAATTCATGCTTATTCTTATACTAAGATATTCGCTTGCACTTCAACCTGATGAATATGATGATCTGTGACACTCATCACTATTCTCGACCTATGAACGCGTGCCTGACAACCACTCCCGTTCTACCTTAGATCAAGCGTATATCTCTTAACCTCTATTCCGAAAGATCGGAGTCTTCGTGGTATAAGCTTGAATTATTGGCGGCAATTCCTGAGATCCGGAAAGTCTAAACCTTGTCTATGATATTCTGAGTAGGATCTGGAAAGGGATGACTGTGACAAGCTTCAAACTCGTGAATGTTGGGCGTAGTGAGAGACGCAAAAGGATCACTGGATTCTATTCCAACATGATCGAGAACCGACAGATGATTAGCCGTGTGGTGACAGCGCATTTGGACCATTTTCACTGAGAGGATGGGAAGTAGCCATTGACAATGGTGATTCCCTATATACAGCTTGCCATAGAAAGGAGTATGAAGGATTGGATGAAGGCAGTAGGAAAGTAGAGATTCAACAGGAACAAAGCATCTCTATGTACTTATCTGAAATTCTCACTAATGAATTACATAAGTATCTCTATCTTTACTTTGTGTTTTATTTATCTTTTTAATTATTAAAACTCCATAACCATTTGAATCCGCCTGACTGAGATTTACAAGGTGACCATAGCTTGCTTCAAGCCGACAATCTTCGTAGGATCGACCCTTACTCACGTAAGGTTTATTACTTGGACGACCCAGTGCACTTGCTGGTTAGTTGTGCGAAGTTGTGAAAAAGAGTTGAGATTACAATTGTGCATACCAAGTTGTTGGCGCCATTGAGATCACAATTTTGTGCACCAATAGCGGTGATTGATATGTGCGCATCATTAGTATTTTTTCCTTTTTTTTAATTGATTTATTAAGAATTTCTATGGATAATCAATGAATTTAAGGTTAGAATGGATATTACTTTTATTAGTTGAATTTTATTGATGACAAAAAATTTTAGAACGAAAACAGAAAGAAACAGAACAGAAAGGAAGATGAAGAGCAAGAAACTGAAAGCTCTCTATGATAAACAGAGATAAACAGAATGCTTTCTGTGAAGGACAAATAACTTACTGGAAGGAAAAGATGAAGGGCGTGCAACATGAAGGCATTTACGTATAATGACATGTCACGCATACGTATGCAGCATGTGTACGCGTGACCACCACCTCTCACGTAGTACGCTGGAGATTTCATGTATAATGCAGCAGTCACGCATATGCATACAGCATGCGTACGCACAACAAGATAATTTTGGCAGGCACGTGTACACGTACGTGAAAGTAAGTTTTTGCGTAATATATGGAATTCACCATGTACAATGCTAGGGTAGCTGCATAAGGCCAAATTGAAGGAAAATTGACTCACATACAACATAGCCTACTTCACGTTGTACGTGAGCCCACAAGATGTAGTCCAGGGGCAAATTCCACACAACGTATAACGTGACACATACCATGTACTACGTGGGCTTTGAAGCCTTTTTCCAGGATCTCATACAAAGTCTATCTGATGGTGTTTTTGTGGAAAACAAATTTTCCAACACACAAATCCAACCGACAAGTATACCGGGTCGCATCAAGTAGTAATAACTCACAAGAGTGAGGTCGATCCCACAGGGATTGATGGATCAAGCAACTTTAGTGGGTGATTAGTTTAGTCAAGCTAACATTGAAGGGATATTGGATGAAATGTAGCCAACAGAATTGTAAATGACAGGAAATTTAAAGTTGCAGAAATTAAAATTGCATAAAACTTAAAGTGCAAGAAAGTAAAATAGCTGAAACTTAAATTGCACGAAAAGTAAATTGCATTAAATGTAAAGGGGATTGGATGCAGGAAATTTAAAATTCAACAAGAAAAAGTAAAGAGCAATCAAGCAGAGAATTAAAAGATGAAATAAGTGAAGTAGATTTAAACAGAAATGGAAAATTGCTTGAAGAAGGAACACAGAATGTAACTCAGCTTGATTTTGAAAATTAAAGAGACAAGATCTCAGGGAATCAATGAGACTAGAAAACAAGTCTAGATCTCAATTCCTTCCTTGATC
>NW_026265032.1:11428-12589 GCF_000817695.3 Arachis duranensis | reverse complement strand
TTCCAAAACAGCAATCAAAACTAAGAGAGAGAGCTCTCAAATCCTAATACTCCCTAGTGTGCTAGCCTCCCCTCCGAGCTCTAATTGATGCCTTTATATAGGCTTTACAAAATAAAAAATGAAAATAAAATGAAATTGAAATTAAAAACAAATTCACAAAAAATGAAATTCCTAATCTAGCTTCTCTGTGTGCCTTTGAGTCATGTTGAGTGGGCTTTTGCTTGCTTTGGATTTGAGGGAGAATGGGTCTTGGATGGCCTTGATTCAATTTGGTGAGGAATTGAATTAAATTGAATTTTGGTTGATTTTTGGCCCATGACACTCCCAGGAGGCTGCACTGCCCTTGTGGAGGGCAGGGCAGGAAAGTGTGCGTGCTGGTGCTTGTGCGTGCAAGCTTGGTGTGTGAAGATGCTGCCCTACCCTTGTGGAGGGCAGGGCAATGTTGCCTTGCATGTGTGTCTTGCGCACTCACTTCCTTGGACCGTGTCATGATGCGCTCCTCACTCCCCTTAGGTGCTTGGTTCGAAACCCATGGGTGGCGCTTGGAGTTTGATTTTTTCTTGGATTTTCTTCAAGAAGAGCACGACATTGCCCTCCAAGAGGGCATTCTGCTCTCCTTGAGGGCAGACTTCCTTGGTTTCCTTGTGTCTCCCTCTTCGAGCCTTGATGGAAGCATTTTGGTTTATTTTCGCTTGTTTTTGGCTCTTAAAGATGCCTTTCGTTCCTGCCTTATTTTTACGCCAAATATGGATTGCTATATATTGTTGGAAAGCTCTGAATGTCAGCTTTCTAACGCAACTGGAAGCACATCAATCGGACGTCTGTAGCTCAAGTTATAGCCCTTTGAAGTAGGCATGGTCATGCTGTGAGCGGCCAGATTTTAACTTAGCGAAAATTTGCTCCAACATCACTTTGTTTCATCATGATTCTGCCCTGCCCTTGGCAAGGGCAGGGCAGTGTGCATGCTGGCTGTTTTCCTCTTTAATTTGGTCATGGGCCACGCTTTTAAAAGTGTGGCCTAAGCCTCCAAAGTATGCTCCAACTTCAAAGTGTACCCCAAAGCTCTTTTTTTCTCCTTTTTTTGTGCTTCTTTGCTTCTTTTTCTTCTTATTTTCTACAAGATTTATAAAATTAAAATATCAAGAAAATATATCACTTAAG
>NW_026265032.1:8348-10622 GCF_000817695.3 Arachis duranensis | reverse complement strand
TTCTTTCCCTTGCCAAACTCATAATGCTTGCTCATCCTCAAGCATCAATTAGAATAATGGCTATAGGGCTAAGATGGATCATGAATGTCTTACACAATGAAATGTTAGCAGTACATGTGTTTTGAGCAAGCAAGATTTAAGATAAAAATCAAGGCACAAGAGACAGAGACATAGTGATTGCAAATATAAGTTGGTGTGCATGATACATTGCATAAAAATATAAATGGCACACAAAACTTAGTGTGACACTTTCTCTTGGAATTGATGCAAGTATCTTATAAGTATTTGAACCAAATTTTGTTGCATAGCAACACCAAACTTAGAATGCAATCATATGTCAATTTATTTGAATTAAAACTAAGCAAGTGAAACTGTTATTTGTTAAATACAATCACCAAGTGAAGAATCTGTCATGAGTAAGGATGTTTGGGTGATGTATTAACAAACATGGTTAATAAAAGAAAGCATTAAAAACAAAGAAATGACTAAAGCAATCAAGAAAACTAAAATTGTCTAACTTAAAACAATAACACTGCAGCGGCATTATGATTATGTAAACAAGTGGTGTTGCTGGATGATTTGCATAAAAAAAAATTAAGTGGCACACCAAACTTAGATTCATAGTGTGACACTTTCATGTAAAATTGATGCAATCATCCATGAAGATAGAAAACAGGTTGTTGCAAGACAACACCAAACTTAGAATGTAACCATATGCCAAATTATTAAATTTAAACAAACCACAGAAAGAAAACAAAGCAGAGAAGAAATGTTACCTACGGTTGGGTTACCTCCCAACAAGTGCTCTTTTAGTGTCATTAGCTTGACATGTTGTTCTTCACTTTCTTCCTCTTCTTCCAGTTTGTTAAGAGGAATGACTCCAAGAGGGGAGAAGTTTCAGCTAGTGTCCCCTGTCTTGGCTTCCTCTCAACAAGCTTTCTTTTGTACATGGCTTGATTGAGCTTGCTTGCTATTGGTCCAGGGGTTGGATTGCTTGTGGTTGACCTCCTCTTGAATGTTGTCCTTGGTAGCTTGGTCACAATCCTCTTCTCGGTGCTTTTGTTAATTGCCTTCACTTCCTTGAATTCAAGACTTGATTGCTGTGTGATTATTGGAGTTTTGTATTCATCCAGAGCCTTTTGAATTGGTGGCTTCATGAGCTTTTCCTCTATGTACTTCTCTGCTTCACTTGAGTTTGGAATGACTTCCTCACTTTCTTGCTCCTCCACTTCCTCCCTTGCACCCAACATTTGACTTAATAGTCCTTTTATGGAGGAAGTTTGTTGTTCTTCCCAAGATTTCTTCATCTCCTCTTCATATTTTTCGATCACATATTCAAGGGAAGTTTGTGAGGGTTGTGAATGTTCATGTTCCCTTTTCATCTCAAGTGAAGTTTCATTTTCAACTACCTCATTCTTCATTGAAAGTTCACTTGATGCAGTAGCCTCCTCATCTTGCTCATCCACTTTATCCTTCAGGAATTTGTCTTCATCCTCACTGTTGGATGGTTCTAAGTTCCTCCTTGTTTGCTCTGAGAACTCATTCATCTTCTTGAATACGATTTCTGTCCAGGATTGGGGTTGTGTGTATCTTTCCACGAGTTTTCTATGTATTTCAATGGCTTGAAGGTAATCCCAATCTGTTAGTTCAAGAGATGAAGGTTGAGAGTAATCATAATCAAGTGATGAAAAACTTTCAAATGAGAAACTGGGACGTGAGGGTGGATGCTCTTCCATTCTTTGGTGATACTTCCATCCACCATGAGGATAATGATATGAATCATTTTGTGGTGGTGGTTGGTATCCCATATGATTTTCTTGCTCATCTTGTGTCTCTGAAGCAAATCTCCATGAATTGGAGTGCTCAGAATGTGTATTCTCTTGGTGATATCCCCAGCCACCATTAGAGATTGGTGATGGTGGGTAATATCCCATGATATTCCCAACCACCATTAGAGATTGGTGATGGTGGGTAATATCCCATAAAATTTGTTTGATCATAAGATGAGTTGAACTCCATTTGAATTTTGTAAAACACAACACCACGGAAAATTGAAATTCATATCTTAGAGATGAATTTCTTAGTGAGGCAATAACTCAAACACCTTGGTTTCAACTTAGAACAGAGAACAAAAATAAAGAAAATGCTTGATCTAGTCTTCTCACCCACTTAATCATTGTTGATCTAATCAATCCCCGGCAACGGCGCCAAAAACTTGATGGTGTTTTTTTGGAAAACAAATTTTCCAAACACATAGATCAACCGGCAAGTGTA
>NW_026265032.1:2288-8246 GCF_000817695.3 Arachis duranensis | reverse complement strand
CAAGATCTCAGGGAATCAATGAGACTAGAGAACAAGTCTAGATTTCAAGTCCTTCCTTGATCAATTCAGAGAACAATTTGTAGAAGAAAGAAGGAAAAATGAATTGCAGAATTAAAGAGAAGATGAAGCAGTATGTGAATTTCAATTATGCAGAAAAAGTAAACAAGAGATCTCAAGGTGAGATTGAAACAGAATTTCTTCAATTCTCTACCCAAGATTTAAAGCAGAAAAGAAAACTTAAAAGAGAGAGAGCTATCTGTTCCTAATACTCCCTATTGGAGCAACCTCCTTTACAAAGATGGAAATGATGCCTTATATAGGCTTTACAAAATGAAAAATGAAAATGAAATTAAAACAAATTACAAAAATGAAAATCCTAATTTAATTGATCCATGTGCCTTTGAGTGATGATGTGGGCTTAGCTTGCTTTGGATTTGAGGATAAATGGGTTTGGTTGGCCTTGATTCAATTTGGTGAGGAATTGAATTAAATTGAATTTTGGTTGATTTTTGGCCCATGACACTCCCAGGAGGCTGCCCTGCCCTTGTGGAGGGCAGGGCAGGAAAGTGTGCGTGCTGGTACTTGTGCGTGCGAGCTTGGTGTGTGAAGATGCTGCCCTGCCCTTGTGGAGGGCAGGGCAATATTGCCTTGCATGTGTGTCTTGCGCACTCACTTCCTTGGACCGTGTCATGATGCGCTCCTCACTCCCCTTAGGTGCTTGGTTCGAAACCCATGGGTGGCGCTTGGAGTTTGATTTTTTCTTGGATTTTCCTCAAGAAGAGCACGACATTGCCCTCCAAGAGGGCATTCTGCTCTCCTTGAGGGCAGACTTCCTTGGTTTCCTTGTGTCTCCCTCTTCGAGCCTTGATGGAAGCATTTTGGTTTATTTTCGCTTGTTTTTGGCCCTTAAAGATGCCTTTCGTTCCTGCCTCATTTTTACGCCAAATATGGATTGCTATATAACGTTGGAAAGCTCTGAATGTCAGCTTTCCAACGCAACTAGAAGCACATCAATCGGACATCTGTAGCTCAAGTTATAGCCCTTTGAAGTAGGAATGGTCATGCTGTGAGCGGCCAGATTTTAACTTGGCGAAAATTTGCTCCAACATCACTTTGTTTCATCATGATTCTGCCCTGCCCTTGGCAAGGGCAGGGCAGTGTGCGTGCTGGCTGTTTTCCTCTTTAATTTGGTCATGGGCCACGCTTTTAAAAGCGTGGCCTAAGCCTCCAAAGTGTGCTCCAACTTCAAAGTGTACCCCAAAGCTCTTTTTTTCTCCTTTTTTTGTGCTTCTTTGCTTCTTTTTCTTCTTATTTTCTACAAGATTTATAAAATTAAAATATCAAGAAAATATATCATTTAAGTACAAAAGCATTCAATATTTAAGCACAAATCATCAATTTCTTGTATGAAAAAGCATAGAAAAATAGGTATATGATGACATGTCATCACTATCCTTCCTCCAAATTCTCAACTTCTCAACCCTTTAAATAATCAATCAAGAGTCCATTAATAATGACAGTTATTTAAGATCTCAAGCAATCAAGGAAGAGATCTTCTCGATGGCAAATAATTAGGAAAAAGATTTGATTCTCTTTGATTTTGAATTTGATTTAGAAATTTGAATTTTAATTTTCTATCTCTTAGGGTTAGTATATAACATCAGAGGGTCCTAACCTCTGATCTTCTGGGGAACTTTGGAGTTTTATTTTCTTAAGGATTCCATGAAGAACATGAGTTTCTAACTCTCCTCGGTTAAGGTTAGGAGCTTTGTTGATTCCATGGATTAATGTTTTAGCTTTTTACACCTTTGATCTATGCATTGATTTCTTTACAAGAATAGGTTTTCATTCTTCATCTTAAAGGGTTTGAATGTGTTAGGAAACAATTCTTCTCTGATTTGAATTCTTTCAACTTCTTCGAAAAGTTGATTAATTGAATTAAGCTTGAAAACTAATTCTCATAATTCATAAGTTTTGAATTTGGATTGATAAGTGACCTAAAATCAACTAGGGAAGATTCTTATGAATTGTATGGCTTTATAAATCAGTGAACGTTCTTCAACTCTTTTCTTAAGTATTTGACTAAGGGATTAGCAATTAATTAGGTTAAAGAGAAATTAAATCACCAACGGATTGGAGTTTGATTACTAACAATTTGCCATAAAAGAATTTTTGCATAATCAAGGTGTAAAGTGAAAAGTATTAATCCGAAAGTTTTAACATCTCCAAAGCCTTAACTCTTTCATTCATATTATTTTTCACACCCACTGTTTGCTTCTATTTTGCTCTGTTCAACTGCTATTTATGTTCAAAATCTTTCAAAATCCTAATTTGCTAGTTTGACTAGATTAATCGATTGATTTTGCTTGCTTAATACGTTAATCCTCATGGAATCGACACTCACTCACCGTGAGTTATTATTTGATATGATCCGATGCACTTGCTGGTGTTTTGTGGATTGTAAAATTCCGCATCAGTGATTTCTTTTGAATTGGGCCAGAGCCCGAGTTGATTTGATTTGGGCAGAGGCCATAATTTGTTGGATAAGTGGTAAGTTTTGGTTAAAATGGTTACTTAATAAGCGGTAAAATGTATAGACTATTATTTTACGTGAAATTTATATAAGAAAAATATAAGATTGAATGTTATTTTGCGTGAAATTTTTATAAGAAAAATACAAGTTTTAGATTTGGATAATGAACTGATGATTAGCCGTTTGACAATGGATCATATTATGACATGATCGAGAACCAACAGATGATTAGTCGTGCTGTGACAGAGCATTTGGACCATTTTCACTGAGAGGATGAGAAGTAGCCATTGACAACGGTGACACCCTACATACAACTTGCCATTGAAGGAGCCTTGCGTGTGTGAAGAGGAGTACAAGAGAAAAGCTGAAATAAAGAGGACAAAGCATCTCCAAAACTCCAACATATTCTCCATTATTTCACAATAAGTATTTATTTTATGCCCTTTGACTTTTTACAATTAAAACGAAAGAACCCTATTGGCATCCTGACTAAGATCAACAAGATAACTATAGCTTGCTTCAAGCCAACAATCTCCGTGGGATTCGACCCTTACTCACGTAAGGTATTACTTAGACGACCTAGTGCACTTGCTGGTTAGTTGTGCGGATTGCAAAAGTGTGATTGCAATTTTGTGCACCAGTTATACTAAAAGCTACTAGTAGAAAACCGAAATAACTAGTTATAGTGGGCATAAAGAAGCTAAATGAAATAAGTTAGCTTTCTGCTTTTTTTTAATGTGTTCAAAAGTGAAGTAACGTAAATCTCTTTCGTTTTGTATCAATTTTCGGGGACAAAAATTTTTATAAATGGGTTAGAATGTAAAATCCCAAATTTTTAGAAATTAGATTATGATCATTATTTATGATTTTAAAGGAAAAATTAATTTGATTATCTCTAATTTTTATTGAATTAGTAATTATTTAAAAATAAATTTACAAATTGATAGTAAAAATGGCATTTCAAAGATAATTATTTTGTATTTTAATTTGGTTTTTAAAATTATTATTCTGCTCTTCCATTTTTTAAAAATTCTTATTTTACCAAAATACACAATTTCATACACAGACCCTAATTTACACTATCCAAATCCTAAATCCTAATTTACACACAATTCACTCTAACCCTAACCCTCTTCACCCGCTGTCACCCCCTTTTCCCCCCAAACTTACACAGGAGCACCACATACACACACCCACCTGAGAAAGAAGAAGAGAAAATGAGAGGGAGGGAGAGCACGCGGGCAACGTGGGGACTCGCCACTGCCATCGCAATATCGTCGCCGTTGTTGAAGGAACCTATAGGAAGAAGACGAGACCTTGTAACATCTGAAAGGAGAGGAGTTATTGTCATCGTTGTGCCTTGCTACTATCGACTCTGTTATGTCTATCGCCACCATTGGTTGAGTCCATTGTCGTCGTTGTCGCTAGTCTGGAAGGAAGATAGCACATGAGAGATCAGAGAAGGATGAGAGGGCAACGACGCCGGTGGATGTCACTACCACCATCGCCATTGATGATGTTCAATGAGGGAGGAAGAATCGCAATAAGGAAGGGGAACAAGAGTCCGTCGCCATATTTACCGAGCAACCATCGATGTTCTGTGCCGCTATTAAAGTCAGCCTCGTCACCGTCAAACCCATCAGAAGCTACCATAGTCGTCGTTTGGGTTTGACCGAAGGAAAGGAAGTGGCGGTGGTGGATGTTGACGCAGCTACATGCAAGAAAGAAAGGCCAGTACACTGTCACCGAGTTGCTGCATCATTGCCGAAGCTTTCTCCCCACTGCTCTAGTTGCCGGAGTCAACCGTTGGAGTTGTGGATACTCGATACTAGGTTCCTTCTTGGTACAGTAAATCATTTTGCTTTGAAAACTCATTTAGTTGCTATTCTGTAATGTTATTGAGGAATTTGCGGCGTTATTACTATACGGTTGAGTTTCAGTTCATGCATAGAGCGTTTGATAACTATTGTTGGTACGTTGTTGTTTACCGCCCACGAGTTGTGAAAAATGTTTGTGAAGATCATGTTTATTTAACACTGATGCACCACTATTTTATGGTACATCTTGTGCTTAATTGAGTGGATTTTATCCACTATTCTCACACTTATTCATAGAAATCTTATGTTTTACATTTTCCTTCTTTATTGTGTGCTATGATTGAAAACATGCTTCTTTGGTCTTAATTTTGCTATGTTTAATCCTCTCTTATTACCATTCGATGCCTTGATATTTGTGTTAAGTATTTTCAAAGATCACAGGGCAGGAATGGCTTGGAGGATGGAAAGGAAGCATGCAAAAGTGGACGGAATACAAGAAATTGAAGGAATTGCAAAAGCTGCAGCCCTAATCTCTTTGCACTCAAAAGGTCATAACTTAAGCTATATAGGTCCAAATGAGACGGTTCTAGTTGCCTTGGAAAGCTTACGCCCGGGGCTTCGAAATGATATATAATTTGCCATAGTGGCCGTACAGATAAATGATGCGCATGCGTTGTTTCACGCGCACGCATGAATCTACAGAAAAACCAATGAATTGTACGACCCAGAAATCGCCTAGTTTTCGGCCCAGAAAATACAAATTAGAGACAGCAGAGTGGAGGAATCAGGGGGGACTTCTTATTATTCACTTTTCATAATTTAGATGTAGTTTAGAAAGAGAGGCTTTCTCCTCTCTCTAGGATTTAGGATTCCTAGTTTTATGCTTTTGGATTGGATATTTACAGAGTCACTAGTTCCATTGAAAACTTCATCATTCTAGTTTGTTTCCTTACTTGTCACTTATTCTTCTATATCCTTAATCATTATTCAGAGTTACAATTGGATTACTTTTATGAATTTAATTGCATTATTTATTTAATTACTTCCAATTCTATTCCAATTATCGTGTCTCTTTTCTATTTCCATTTCATAACAAGGAAGATGGTATTAATGTTGATATTCTAGCTCCCAACTTGACTTGGGAGTTGATTAAGAGGAGACCCTTGAGTTGGAATACTCAAGAATTAATTGGTAATTGGAAGGTGTTGGCTAGTGATGAGCGGATAATTTATACGCTTTTTGGCATTGTTTTTATATAGTTTTTAGTAAGTTCAAGCTACTTTTAGGGATGTTTTCATTAGTTTTTATGATAAATTCACATTTCTGGACTTTACTATGAGTTTGTGTGTTTTTCTGTGATTTCAGGTAATTTCTGGCTGAAATTGAGGGATTTGAGCAAAACTCTGAAGAAGGCTGACAAAAGGACTGCTGATGCTGTTGGAATCTGACCTCCCTGCACTCGAAATGGATTTTCTGGAGCTACAGAACTCCAAATGGCGCGCTTTTAACGGCGTTGGAAAGTAGACATCCAGAGCTTTCCAGCAATATATAATAGTCCATGCTTTATTCGAAGATTGACGACGTAACTTGGCGTTGAACGCCAAGTAC
>NW_026265032.1:434-1613 GCF_000817695.3 Arachis duranensis | reverse complement strand
TGCGAGTGACAGCCGCATAGGATCATTTTCCTGAGAGGATTGAAAGTAGCCACCGCTGATGGTGAACCCCTATACACAGCTTGCCATGGAAAGGAGTAAGAAGGATTGGGTTGAAGCAGTAGGAGAGCAGACGTCCTTGAGCCATGCAGTATCTCCATCCGCTTATCTGAAATTCCCACCAATGAGTCTGCATAAGTATTTTATCCCTTTTATTATTTATTTTCTTATTTCTATTTTCGAAACCCATAAACCAATTTAATCTGCCTAACTGAGATTTACAAGGTGACCATAGCTTGCTTCATACCAACAATCTCTGTGGGATCGACCCTTACTCACGTAAGGTTTATTACTTGGACGACCCAGTACACTTGCTTGTTAGTTGAACGGAGTTGTGAGCTTCTCTAACAGTGCCTGAAACTCTTTTATCATAATTTCGTCCACCAAGTTTTTGGCGCCGTTGCCGGGGATTGTTCGAGTATGGACAACTGACGGTTCATCTTGTTGCTCAGATTAGGTAATTTTCTTTTCAAAAATCTTTTTCAAAATTTTTCTTTTATTTTTCGTTTTTCTAACCATGTTTTTCGAAAAAATTAATAAAAATACAAAAAAAAAATTAGAAAATCATAAAAATCAAAAATATTTTGTGTTTCTTGTTTGAGTCTTGAGTCAAATTTTAAGTTTGGTGTCAATTGCATGCTTTTAAAATTTTGATTTCTTGCATTTTTCGAAAATCTCAAGCATTCATAGTGTTCTTCATGATCTTCAAGTTGTTCTTGACAAGTCTTCTTGTTTGATCTTGATGATTTCTTGTTTTGTGTCTTTTCTTGTTTTTCATGTGCATCATTGCATTCATATTTTTCATACATTAAAGATTTCTAAGTTTGGTGTCTTGCATGTTTTCTTTGCATTAAAATCTTTTCAAAAATTATGTTCTTGATGTTCATCATGATATTCAAAGTGTTCTTGGTGTTCATCTTGACATTCATAGCATTCTTGCATGCATTCATTGTATTGATCTAAAAATTTCATGCATTGAGTATTTCTGTTGTTTTTATCTTTCATAATTAAAAATTCAAAAATCAAAAAAAAATATCTTTTCCTTATTTCCCTCCAAATTTTCGAAATTTTGGGTTGACTTGGTCAAAAATTTTTAAAATTAGTTGTTTCTTACAAGTCAAC
>NW_026265032.1:0-222 GCF_000817695.3 Arachis duranensis | reverse complement strand
TTAATGTGATTGGTTCAAAAATTTGAAGTTTGTTACTTTCTTGTTAAGAAAGGTTCAATCTTTAAATTCTAGAATCTTATTGTTCATACCCTGACCGGGCTCCTCCAACTCGGCAACTTCATAAAAGGTCCGACCTCGTCTTAAGGCTCACGCCTACAGGTCGGACCTCGGACAATAAAGCAGAGAAGGCCCATCAAAAAGGAACGCAGCCCAAAAACCTAA
>NW_026265031.1:36966-44865 GCF_000817695.3 Arachis duranensis | reverse complement strand
AAGCCTTAGATGACTCTTTCGAGAAGGACTTCCCGGATTCGGAAGTAGCAAACCGTCCCTCTATTCCAGTTGCAAAAAAGAGGAGATTAGAAAAAGGGGTATGCACGCTTGGTAATGAATCTCCTAAGTCATGCTTAAATGTTAGAAAAACCTATATATAAGCTGTGGTCTAATCGAACCTAGCCGCTTGTCGCCTGAAAGCCTGCTCTACGGTGCCCAAGTCTTGTCTTGCTTTTCGAAACTTCTTGACCCCTATCTTTTCAAAGCTTAGTCTTACCGACAAAATCCGGGAAATAACCCCTCCATCAATGCTTCCTATTAAGAGGAAAGGGGATGGATGTGTAAAAAAGGATCCTGTGATTATGGGTGTTTTATCACTCGAGAAATTTGACAAGCATGAACTGGTACTGGCATCTCTACCTCCTTCTAACGCTTATCTCTTTTCTTGCTTCTTTGCTTTAATCCTTTTGATTGCTCCCTATAGAAGATCGATTGAAGAGGCCTTATTTCTATAGAGAAAATGAATAGCCAATTAACGATACTGATTCCAGGCCTATTAGCCCTTTTTCATTTTTACTGGCCTGAAGCTTAAAGAAAAATGGCCATAGAGAGCGATGAACTCATCAGACAGCTGCCAGCTAGCCTTGCACTTCCTTATTCACTCTTGAACCACAGGAATGCTAGACTGAAGCAAGGGGGCTGTGGGCATGCTTTGCTTGATCTCCTGCGCCTACCAGGACGGACTTGCTTTACACATACCTTATTACCTGCTACCGGAAACCGAAGCACCTATGCTTGCTGCCTTAACTCAACCTACGGAAAGATCCTGTCTATTACACAAGTCTAATTATAAAGAAAAGGGAAGAGAACTGATTGCCGTCTATGATACAGGTATGAATTAGCTACTCAATAAAGGAAAGTACATCATAAGTCCAATACGACAGGTTATTCCGTGATTAGACTAGCTTTTGAAGGGGGAAATCCTTTAGAGTATAGGGGCTTATACAAATCATTTGTTCTCTTCTCCCAGATAACTAGGGGGGATTAGATTGTCACCTCTCCGGGTTGGTTAGAACAAGAAAAGAAAAAGACCAAGACTAATGTGAACCCAACAGGAGCTCGAAACCGCCGATAAGGGCTTCACAACGAGTCCATCGAAACGAAGCTAATTAGATTCTAGTAGTAGCACTGATTGCCACTGATGCCTTCTTAGCCGTGTCGTGAAAGTCCTTTGCTCAAGTGCTCAAGGAAAAGGGATCTTTGACCCCAACAGATCGGGGGTGTATAGTTCTTCTCACTCGTATTTGCTAGTGGTGAATCATATCCATCTTTATGGTCGTTAGCCCCTACATTTTTATCCTTTGCTATAGCCCTCTCCATCTTTGTTGGCGTAACCGCCCCTTGATTGGGCGTATGTCAATGCCCGGTAGTATGAGCTACTTCCTCTGAGAATGATCACAAGCATTACCTATTGAAAACTGTCTTTTCCCCTCTTTCACGCCGACTTCCCCTAAGACCTCTTTTAACTCGCTTGATCGACTAGTTGGCTGTCAGAGTTAGCGCTTCGGCTCTTCTTTCTCTTTTCTTTCTATATGAGATGACTCCCTTTCCATTGAAGTGGGGATTGAGAGCCTTTCTTTCTAAATGACTAAAAGCTCTTTTACTAGGAGAATCCAAAAGCCTTTGTAAAGTCTGTTTCAAGTTCAAATTACGCCTTTATTCTAGTTGCTATTGGATTTGAACCCAAGCTTAGACACCCCGAAGGATACCCCAGTCGGCGCATAAGGAGTTGGGTCAGAGATTCTTACTAAATACTATATACTCTACTGGACTAGTTACCATGCTTCCTCACCCTATTTTGCTTTGCAATTCCTTCGATAGCTTCTATATTCTATAGTATAGCCAGTCCTAATCCTCGCAACTCCTGCAGGCCAAGCCATTGGCATTCCCAATAGTCTTCGGTCTGGCCTATCGCTACTCTAAAGAAAAGGCAAGCAAAAGAATAGGAAAGGTAGTCTTCTAAAGATTCATAAAAGGATGGCTGATACAGATAGGATTGAAGCACTTCGACCAACGGCCTATGCTGATACAAGAGGAACTCGAGATAGCACTTCGCCAGCTTCGATAGATGTTGGGTATACGTGACGTGTGGCAGAGCCGAGGTAAGGCAATAGGTTGCTCGATCTTTTCCCTTATTAGTTGCCTAGCTAGCAAGAGCAGAGCCGATAAGGAAGCATGGATGTGTCTTCGGTATCAAAGAAGAAGAAGAAAAGGTCTTCTACCTCGACAAGGCAGCTGGTAAGGCCTCCACTTTCATTCTGATTGGCTACCAGAAGGGATAAGAACTAAGCTTTGACCTCTACCTATGAGCTAGCTTGAAGACGTATAATGTGATCCCCATTACTGATGGACAAATCTGTTTGGAAACAGAGCTCTTTTATCGCGGAATTAGACCTGCTATTAACGTCGGCTTATCTGTCAGTCGCGTCGGGTCTGCCGCTCAGTTGAAAGCTATGAAACAAGTCTGCGGTAGTTTAAAACTGGAATTGGCACAATATCGCGAAGTGGCCGCCTTTGCTCAATTTGGCTCAGACCTTGATGCTGCGACTCAGGCATTACTCAATAGAGGTGCAAGGCTGACAGAAGTACTAAAACAACCACAATATGCACCACTTCTCTCTCTTGTGATAAAAGTAGCTCTATCTATGCTTTTAGGGCTCCTCCTCGGGGGTGGGAATCTCGCCTTTTGCAATGAGATCGCTGGGATAGACGGGCCGCCAACTCCGCCGGTTATCCCACATACCACTCCACCGGAAATTCCGCTCGAGTCTAGCGGCTCTGAGTGGACGTGGTCCTTAGAGGGGGACTCCTCGGTGGGTGGGCCCAACAGCCCGGGCTGGACGACGCTTTTGGAGGAGCCAAATACGAGCTCGTCCGCGTCCTCTGTCCATGGGCAAAGTCTCGCCCCCAGTGCGGGGGATGGGGACCTTCCACTTGAACAAGCTAAAAGGAGACTTCTCCTCTTAATAGGTGCCCAGTACAGGCATTACCTGAACAGAGGGCGGCCGACTTACCTACAGATCTTCGACCTGGAGACTGAACAACTGTGTGCCAACATAATTCTTGCCGACTTGGAAATGCAACAAGAGAGTTTATCCGACTACGAAAGCATGTACACCTATTTACTCGAGCAGCCCTCCACGTTAGATACCCTTTTTAGGGATTCCTTTAGAAGGTAGAATAGAAGGTTTTCATGTTTGCGCTCATTTCGAATTGTATTTCTCTGCCTAGTTAAGTAGTTGAGCCCGGCTTTTCAAAACATTCTAAGGCTCATCCTGGAGGACAAATGATTCTTCTATGTGTCTGGTCAGAGGGTGGAAAAAGTGGGGTAAGGGGGAGGGCGGCGCCCCTTGCTGTAGAAGAAGATCGAGGAACGTAGTGTTCGACCAACTTAGACGAACGAAGAAAGCTAGGGAGCTTGAGCGATAGCGAAAGGAGCGGTTAAGGCTCGAACGAAGTGTTGGTAGAAGTTCTGTTCTAAATCTCAGGTTCAGAAGATGCGGGACTGCTTAGATTATAGGTTACATTGCTAGCCGAATCTGTTGACTAAAGAAAAGAAGTAAGCACTCGGGAAAGGATAACTCTACGGGTAGGCCTGTTTCAGCCAAAGTCGATCGATGGCTCTGATGCCCATCCAATGCCCTAGGAATAGGATCTCCGAATAGTAACACGGTAAGGCCAAAGGAGCATTTGAATGACGTTTTTTGCTATTTACAACTAAAAAACCCTTTTGCTGGAGCGATAGGAATTTGATTATACCCCCAGCTAACTTCACTCACTTGAAAGCTTGAAAGATCTAATAAGGCATTCATGAGCTTACCTGTAACCTGTAACTGGACTAACTTCGCCTCCCCCTAACTCTACTCTGGACAGCTTCTTGCGTGCTCAATTGACTTGAAAAGCGGATTCCTTGATAATAGGAAGAAAGCTTTGACTTCTAGGCTTTCAGCCTTCTCTTCTCGCTCATTCCCGACTAATGGCAACCTTCACTAGTCCGGTATTATAGCTTTTTTGAACCTACTTCAATTTCAACCCTCATCAAATCCAGATACCAATCCAATGAGTTCGATGATATTTCCTAGAGCTTCCTGCTGCTCTTATTACAGCTTCCCCTCCATGTGCCCAGAGACTCTCGTTTTGCGAGAAGATCGCCCGAGAGGTAGAGAACTTCATGCCTTTCCGACCATAACAAGAAGAAGGGGCCTTAGGAGTAACTCAGGCAAGGCCCATTTCAAATGAATTGGCAAGTAGCTATTAATAGATAGCCCTATTCTCAGGATTTACATTTTTTAGAGGATATAGAGTGGCAGTCTTTCTCTATCCTACGCTATTCCCTGCGGTTGGAGTTGTAGTTGGAGAGTAGGTAATACGTTACAGATGAATCTCTATCCCTTTCTTCGTTCTGCCAGCGAGCTAGTGCTTGCAGCCCTACTCACGGAAAGGGGTTAGACTGCGAGTAGGAGTTTACTCACATGCAGTTGGAAAGCGGAGCAGGAGTATTCATTTCAAATGGGCTTTGATAGATCTTTGAAATTGGAAAGATGCTCAGTCCACTCTCTTTTCGATCCAGTTACAGTTGGAGTAGTAAGCTCATCTAGTTCCCCTGTTTCTCTCTTTCCTGCAGTTTGAGTTTTAGTTGTCTTTCCTGTCGATCTCGGCGAGCCAGTCTTAGTGGTTGCCCTAATAGGAGGAGGGCCATATAATAGTTGCTAGTCTTACTTCCATGGAGTGGTAGAAAGCTAAATTGGGAGAAAGTTTACATCCTGTCTTATCTTAGATCGATTTTGCTCTTTTTGTCTTTCTGTGCCATCTTCAGGCGATCGAATACTTTATCTAAGAGGTCGATTTCCCTCGAGAGTAGGGCATATTTTAAAATATGGATACGAGTGGGCCAGAAAAGTGAATAGGTATCAGGCCAGGTTACTTTTTTGAGAGTCCTAAGCCGATCCCTTAAGACTAGCCGGACAATGGAGATAGGTGTGGATACGCATCTTTGAATTCATTAGCTCGCGCAAGATCCACCTCCTAACCACAGAACCTCAGAGTTCTATCAACCAACAGCCTCATAGAGAAAGGAGTCCCCATTTGGATGATCTACAGTGGCAGCGTCCGCTCTAAGAGATTGAAGCTTGGCCGATGGGAGTAGGAAGAGTGTTGCAGATCAACGATTTTGGTGAGAAGGAAGCGTTATTCTCATTCATGAATGGACTCAAGCCTTGGGCCAAACTCGAACTTCATAGACGTGGAGTCAAGACCATCACTGAAGCAATGAGGGAGGCCAATCCCCTATCCAATTTCGGGGGATTGGAGGAAGTTTGACAACCCACAATCTTCTTCAAAGAACAAAGAGAAAGGGAAATTATCTAAGGATAAGGAGCATCACAATGATGAACGAGGTAAGAGTAGCGGAAATGGAAATCAGAAAGCCAAAAAGCCTGCCAACAACAACAACAAGACCGCTAGGAATGAGAAAGCACCAAGCTCGTATTTTATTTGTGGAGGATCTCATTGGGCCCGAGAATGTCCACAAAGGGCCAAGCCAAGTTGATGGCCATCGCTGTTTTTTCCACTAGAAGGAATGATAGACCGGCTTACACCACCCAGACCTATACTACGCTATTCCACCAAGATCAAATGAGGGCCGACTAGGGGAACTTAGCCAAAGGATTACAATTCACTTTTTCAAGGTACCTTACTTAGCCGGTTAGTTAAGAACTTTTAACGGAGAGTTGGAATGCATCGACAGCTTTTCCTGCGCTTACTCCAATAGACAAAGAAAGGATGGCATATTTATGGAACCGGGATCAAGCTAGACCCTGTGGATCGTAAAAAAGGTCCTTTTCCTGCTTGCGGAAAGCCCTTTTCGACAATCTGCTTCATGAATGTGAGGGATTCCTGATGTACTCTTTCAGCAGATCATAAGCGAGCCTGCTGGCCTTGCAATCATTCATCAACTTCAAGGCAAGTTCGAAAGCTTGACAATTGACTTTTTTTGAGAGCCCTTCTTGGACTGAGCTCTTCCATAAAAGCAGAGTAGACAAGATGATGTCTAGTAGTCTACTAGGAGCAAAGAGGAGCCAAGCGGGGGAGCCGGGCTCAACTACTTAACTAGTACGGAGCAATGTCCCTATGCTATCTTCGTCTCCTTCTTTGCCTTTACTTAGTCTTTTCTTTCCTTGATCGTCCTTGGTCCTTCTTTCTCTTCTTGCTCAAGATGATCGATTGCTGCTGTCGACTACCTATGCCTGCCCGCTGATTGCTCGACTATCTTTTTGCGCTCTGTCGAATTCCTATTTTCTTTCCTGAATCCTATTAGAATCCAAGAGAGAAATTGGAGAGGAGCCCCCACTCTTCGGAACTTTTTTCTGACATCACAAGTATATATCATCAGATTGTTCGCTCTCTCCCTATGGCTTTCTAAGAAGCTAGACCCAATACAATAAGATTAAGATAAGAAGCCCTTACAGCCATCTCTTTCTTTGTGGATCTAGCTTTCTTTCCTGCCTGTGCTTTAGTTGCATAAGGACTAAGCGCTTTCTTGTTTTGGATTGCCTAAAGTATACTAGATTCATTCCTTTTGCTCTCTATCTCCTAATGCCAACTGCAATTTAACATCTGCAAGGGATTCCCGGGGCCCGAACGAGAGCGGAGGCGGCAAGTATTCTCATAAAAGAAAGGAGAACAGGCAGGGAGGTAAGAACGAGTAAGACTAGGTTATAACAACACAACAGAGGTTAGACAGCTCTTACCGGAGGAAGTCGGGTCACCCGTCCCCTTGACACAGACACGAACTAATCCTTCTCTCACAACTTCTGGACAGGATTTCACTCCAATGGCAATAAGCTAATAAGATTTAGTACGTTTAACCTGGAACTATAAAACCCGATGACTTTCAGACTTGCTTGACCACTTGAAAACTCTCCTGGGATTCGAACAAGTCTTGGCGAGTCTGAACTCGGCGAAGAAGAATCATCGATTTAAGAAGAGATTCTTCACTTAGATAGAGGAAGAGAATAAGGACTAAGCAAAGTAAACAAAAAGAAGATGTTGTTTACAGTTTTTCTCCTGGCAATAAAGAAAAAGACCTGGTTATCTCAAAGGCTATCTCCGGGAAAAGGCTATGGTTCACTCGCGGTCGAAGAAGAACAGGTTGGGAGTGACGGAAGAAAAACTGTAACAGCCCCGCAGGGAACCCAGTCACCAACAGCTTTTGAGCCGGACTAATTCAATCCCACTCTTGGGGTGGGGGACCTTATTCTTTTTGGCGGATTTCCGACTGGTCCCATCCAAATCGAAAGAGAATGAAGTAGGTTCTACGCGCCTTCGAGAACAAAATTTTAAATACATATTTTTCGGGTCTTGAGCCTATGATATGAGTTCTGTCGCTGGTCATAGAAAGCAAAGATTGGGGGCTCTCCTACCCTCGCTATGGTTGTGCTATGTTAACTATAGAAGTACGCGGGCGGAGCAGGGAAGGGGTCATCTCTTACTCAATGGGGCTATTTCCAGATAGTATTCACCAACTACCCGCTTTCGTTGCCACTGGGCTAGAGAATGCCATGGGATAGAGAATACCAATAGAATAGCACAATAGAATACCAGCCTGTCTCATCACCACCAGATTGGGGAGTGATCCAAGGATAGGCGCTGCTATAACTCTGAGTGTAGTTTTCGAAGCAAGGCTTTCAAGCATTTCCAAGGGACTTCCTAACAACCCGTTGGACAAATACAGATAGATTAAGATAGGTGACTTTTTTTTATGTTCTTAGACGCCGGTGAGTGAGTTCCATGCCTTTTGCAGCAGGTATTCCACTAGCGTTCAACGGGGGGGGGGGGGGG